>NC_092003.1:782398-837398 GCF_044704955.1 Pristiophorus japonicus
ATATCAGGGACGGTACAGGGTGTGGGATATATCAGGTACGGTACAGGGTGTGGGATATATCAGGGATGGTTCAGGATGTGGAATATATCAGGGATGGTACAGGGTGTGGGATATATCAGGTACGGTACAGGGTGTGGGATATATCAGGGATGGTTCAGGATGTGGGATATATCAGGGACGGTACAGGGTGTGGGCTATATCACGGACGGTACAGGGTGTGAGATATATCAGGTACGGTACAGGGTGTGGGATATATCAGGGATGGTTCAGGGTGTGGGATATATCAGGGACGGTACGGGGTGTGGGATATATCAGGGATGGTACAGGGTGTGGGATATATCAGGTACGGTACAGGGTGTGGGATATATCAGGTACGGTACAGGGTGAGGGATATATCAGGTACGGTACAGGGTGTGGGATATATCTGGTATGGTACAGGGTGTGGGACATATCAGGGATGGTACAGGGTGTGGGATATATCAGGGGGACAGTACAGGGTGTGGGATATATCAAGTACGGTACGGGGTGTTGGATATATCAGGGATGGTACAGGGTGTGGGATATATCAGGGACGGTAGATGGTGTGGGATATATCAGGTACGATACAGGGTGTGGGATATATCAGGGACGGTACAGGGTGTGGGATATATATCAGATACAGTAGAGGGTGCGTGACATATCAGGTATGGTACAAAGTGTGGGATATATCAGGTACTGTACAGGGTGTGGGACATATATCAGATACAGTAGAGGGTGCGTGATATATCAGGTATGGTACGGGGTGTGGGATATATCAGGTACGGTAGAGGGTGTGGGATATATCAGGTACGATACGGGGTGTGGGATATATCAGGGACGGTACAGGGTGTGGGGTATATCAGGTACGGTACAGGGTGTGAGATATATCAGGTACGGTACAGTGTGTGGGATATATCTGGGACAGTACAGGGTGTGGGATATATCAGGTACGGTACAGGGTGTGTGATATATCAGGTACGGTACAGGGTGTGGGATATATCAGGTACGGTACAGGGTGTGGGATATATCAGGTACGGTACAGGGTGTGGGATATTTAAGGGACGGTACAGGGTGTGGGATATATCAGGTACGGTACAGGGTGTGGGATATATCAGGGACGGTATGGGGTGTTGGATATATCAGGTACGGTACGGGGTGTGGGATATAAAGGGTACGGTACAGGGTGTGGGATATATCAGGGACGGTACAGGGTGTGGGATATATCAGGGACGGTACAGGGTGTGCGATATATCAGGTACGATACGGGGTGTGGGATATAAAGGGTACGGTACAGGGTGTGGGATATATCAGGGATGGTTCAGGGTGTGGGATATATCAGGCACGGTACAGAGTGTGGGATATATCAGGGACGGTACAGGGTGTGGGATATATCAGGGATGGTACAGGGTGTGGGCTATATCACGGACGGTACAGGGTGTGAGATATATCAGGTACGGTACAGGGTGTGGGATATATCAGGGATGGTTTAGGGTGTGGGATATATCAGGTACGGTACAGGGTGTGGGATATATCAGGGGTACGGTACAAGGTGTGGGATATATCTGGTATGGTATAGGGTGTGGGATATATCAGGGGTACGGTACAGGGTGTGGGATATATCAGGTACGGTACAGGGTGTGGGATATATCTGGTATGGTACAGGGTGTGGGATATATCAGGGGTACGGTACAGGGTGTGGGGTATATCAGGTACGGTACAGGGTGTGGGATATTTAAGGGACGGTACAGGGTGTGGGATATATCAGGTACGGTACAGTGTGTGGGATATATCTGGGACAGTACAGGGTGTGGGATATATCAGGTACGGTACAGGGTGTGTGATATATCAGGTACGGTACAGGGTTTGGGATATATCAGGTACGGTACAGGGTGTGGGATATTTAAGGGACGGTACAGGGTGTGGGATATATCAGGTACGGTACAGGGTGTGGGATATATCAGGGACGGTATGAGGTGTTGGATATATCAGGTACGGTACGGGGTGTGGGATATAAAGGGTACGGTACAGGGTGTGGGATATATCAGGGACGGTACAGGGTGTGGGATATATCAGGGACGGTACAGGGTGTGCGATATATCAGGTACGATACGGGGTGTGGGATATAAAGGGTACGGTACAGGGTGTGGGATATATCAGGGATGGTTCAGGGTGTGGGATATATCAGGTACGGTACGGGGTGTGGGATATATCAGGTACGGTACGGGGTGTGGGATATATCACGGACGGTACAGGGTGTGAGATATATCAGGGATGGTTCAGGGTGTGGGATATATCAGGCACGGTACAGAGTGTGGGATATATCAGGGACGGTACAGGGTGTGGGATATATCAGGGACGGTACAGGGTGTGGGCTATATCACGGACGGTACAGGGTGTGAGATATATCAGGTACGGTACAGGGTGTGGGATATATCAGGGGTACGGTACAAGGTGTGGGATATATCTGGTATGGTATAGGGTGTGGGATATATCAGGGGTACGGTACAGGGTGTGGGATATATCAGGTACGGTACAGGGTGTGGGATATATCAGGTACGGTACAGGGTGTGGGATATATCTGGTATGGTACAGGGTGTGGGATATATCAGGGGTACGGTACAGGGTGTGGGGTATATCAGGGGTATGGTACAGGGTGTGGGATATATCAGGTATGGTACAGGGTGTGGGATATATCAGGGATGGTACAGGGTGTGGCATATATCAGGGACGGTACAGAGTGTGGGATATATCAGGGACGGTACAGGGTATGGGATATATCAGTGGTATGGTACAGGGTGTGGGATATATCAGGGATGGTACAGGGTGTGGGATATATCAGGGGGACAGTACAGGGTGTGGGATATATCACGTACAGTACAGGGTGTGGCATATATCAGGTACGGTAGATGGTGTGGGATATATCAGGTACGGTACAGGGTGTGGGATATATCAGGTATGGTACAGGGTGTGGGATATATCAGGTATGGTACAGGGTGTGGGATATATCAGGTACGGTACAGGGTGTGGGATATATCAGGGACGGTGCAGGGTGTGGGATATATCAGGTACGCTACAGGGTGTGGGACATATCAGGGATGGTACAGGGTGTGGGATATATCAGGTGGACAGTACAGGGTGTGAGATATATCAGGTACGGTACGGGGTGTGGGATATATCAGGGACGGTACAGGGTGTGGGATATATCAGGTACGGTACAGGGTGTGAGATATATCAGGGATGGTACAAGGTGTGGGATATATCTGGTATGGTACAGGGTGTGGGATATATCAGGGGTACGGTACAGGGTGTGGGGTATATCAGGGGTATGGTACAGGGTGTGGGATATGTCAGGGATGGTTCAGGGTGTGGGATATATCAGGTACGGTACAGGGCGTGGGATATATCAGGGGTATGGTACAAGGTGTGGGATATATCTGGTATGGTACAGGGTGTGGGATATATCAAGGATACGGTACAGGTTGTGGGATATATCAGGTACGGTACAGGGTGTGGGATATATCAGGTACGGTACAGGGTGTGGGATATATCTGGTATGGTACAGGGTGTGGGATATATCAGGGGTACGGTACAGGGTGTGGGGTATATTAGGGGTATGGTACAGGGTGTGGGATATATCAGGTATGGTACAGGGTGTGGGATATATCAGGGGTATGGTACAAGGTGTGGGATATATGTGGTATGGTACAGGGTGTGGGATATATCAGGGGTACGGTACAGGTTGTGGGATATATCAGGTATGGTACAGGGTGTGGGATATATCAGGGAAGGTACAGGGTGTGGGATATATCAGGTATGGTACAGGGTGTGAGATATATCAGGGATGGTACAGGGTGTGGGATATAACAGGGAAGGTACAGGGTGTGGGATATATCAGGTATGGTACAGGGTGTGAGATATATCAGGGATGGTACTGGGTGTGGGATATATCTGGTAAGGTACAGGGTGTGGGATATATCAGTGGTACGGTACAGGGTGTGGTGTATATCAGGGGTATGGTACAGGGTGTGGGATATATCAGGGATGGTTCAGGGTGTGGGATATATCAGGTACGGTACAGGGTGTGGGATATATCAGGGGTATGGTACAAGGTGTGGGATATATGTGGTATGGTACAGGGTGTGGGATATATCAGGGGTACGGTACAGGTTGTGGGATATATCAGGTACGGTACAGGGTGTGGAATATATCAGGTACGGTACAGGGTGTGGGATATATCTGGTATGGTACAGGGTGTGGGATATATCAGGGGTACGGTACAGGGTGTGGGGTATATCAGGGGTATGGTACAGGGTGTGGGATATATCAGGTATGGTACAGGGTGTGGGATATATCAGGGACGGTACAGGGTGTGGGATATATCAGGTACGGTACAGGGTGTGGGATATATCAGGTACGGTACAGAGTGTGGGATATATCAGGTACGGTACAGGTTGTGGGATATATCAGGTACGGTACAGGGTGTGGGATATATCAGGGGTACGGTACAGGGTGTGGGATATATCAGGTACGGTACAGGGTGTGGGTTATATCAGGTATGGTATAGAGTGTGGGATATATCAGGTACGGTACATGGTGTGGGTTATATCAGGTACGGTACAGGGTGTAGGATATATCAGGTGGACGGTGCAGGGTGTGGGATATATCAGGGATGGTATGGGGTGTGGGATATATCAGGTACGGCACAGGGTGTGGGATATATCAGGGATGGTACGGGGTGTGGGATATATCAGGGATGGTACAGGGTGTGGCATATATCAGGGACGGTACAGAGTGTGGGATATATCAGGGACAGTACAGGGTATAGAATATATCAGTGGTATGGTACAGGGTGTGGGATATATCAGGGATGGTACAGGGTGTGGGATATATCAGGGGGACAGTACAGGGTGTGGGATATATCACGTACAGTACAGGGTGTGGCATATATCAGGTATGGTAGATGGTGTGGGATATATCAGGTACGGTACAGGGTGTGGAATATATCAGGTATGGTACAGGGTGTGGGATATATCAGGTATTGTATAGGGTTTGGGATATATCAGGTACGGTACAGGGTGTGGGATATATCAGGGACGGTACAGGGTGTGGGATATATCAGGTACGGTACAGGGTGTGGGATATATCAGGTACGGTACAGGGTATGGGAAATATCAGGTACAGTACAGGGTGTGGGATATATATCAGATACAGTAGAGGGTGCGTGATATATCAGGTAGGGTACAGGGTGTGGGATCTATCAGGTACGGTACAGGGTGTGGGATATATATCAGATACAGTAGAGGGTGCGTGATATATCAGGTATGGTACAAAGTGTGGGATATATCAGGTACGGTACAGGGTGTGGGATATATATCAGATACAGTAGAGGGTGCGTGATATATCAGGTATGGTACGGGGTGTGGGATATATCAGGTACGGTAGAGGGTGTGGGATATATCAGGTACGGTACGGGGTGTGGGATATATCAGGGACAGTACAGGGTGTGGGCTATATCAGGTACGGTAGAGGGTGTGGGATATATCAGGTACGGTACCGGGTGTGGGATATATCAGGTACGGTACAGGGTGTGGGATATATCAGGGACGGTACAGCGTGTGGGGTATATGAGGTACGGTACAGGGTGTGGGATATATCAGGTACGGTATGGGGTGTGGTATATAAAGGGTACGGTACAGGGTGTGGGATATATCAGGGACGTTACAGGGTGTGGGATATATCAGGGACGGTACAGGGTGTGGGATATATCAGGTACGGTACGGGGTGTGGGATATAAAGGGTACGGTACAGGGTGTGGGATATATCAGGGACGGTACGGGGTGTGGGATATATCAGGTACGGTACGGGGTGTGGGATATACCAGGTACGGTACGGGGTGTGGGAAATATCAGGTACGGTACGGGGTGTGGGATATATTTGGGACGGTACAGGGTGTGGGATATATCAGGGACGGTACGGGGTGTGGGATATATCAGGGACGGTACAGGGTGTGGGATATATCAGGTACGGTACAGGGTGTGGGATATATCAGGTACAGTACAGGGTGTGGGATATATCAGGGACGGTACGGGGTGTGGGATATATCAGGGACGTACAGGGTGTGGGATATATCAGGTACAGTACGGGGTGTGGGATATATCAGGGACGTATGGGGTGTGGGATATATCAGGGACGTACAGGGTGTGGGATATATCAGGTACAGTACGGGGTGTGGGATATATCAGGGAAGGTACGGGGTGTGGGATATATCAGGTACAGTACGGGGTGTGGGATATATCAGGTACGGTATCGGGTGTGGGATATATCGGGGCTTTACCCAAGGGGCTGACAGTGGGGACGCTGGGGGCCTCTCACTCGGTGCCTACTCTCTGCAGTCTGTGGGGAATGCTGGCAGTCAGGGCTGGTGAAGAACATGTTAAACCTGGGCATCGATTAGTGCCACTTGCTCGTGGTCTCTCAATGTGCAGCCCGATTGATTCGAACCAGCAGAATTGCACAAACAAATTCTAAATATAGGTCAACAGCACCCGAGACATTTCAGTAAAACATTCAGCTTGGCTTGCCTGTGTTTTGATGTAAATCATGTCCCTCTGCCCTCCTCCCTCCCTCTCCTGAATGTGCTGACTCACACTGCAGGACGGTTCCAAGGATGCGAGACACCTTGTCCAAATGGCCTTGCTTCCCACATGTGATCAAACAACTCGTGTGAGCAGTGGCGGAGCTTGGTTGGGCAACTAAGTTGGTGGGAGGCGGGGGCAAGTGGGGGTCGGACTGGACATTTGGCCAACGGCAGGATGGGGACTGGGTAACATGCAACCACCCGCTGAATCAGAAGGTCATGGGTTCGAGCCCGACTCCAGAGATTCCATAATCCAGACCGACACTCCCCTGTGCAGTACAGAGGGAGCGCCGCACTGTCGGAGGGGCAGTGCTGAGGGAGAGCCGCACTGTCGGAGGGGCAGTGCTGAGGGAGCGCCGCACTGTCGGAGGGGCAGTGCTGAGGGAGCGCCGCACTGTCGGAGGGGCAGTGCTGAGGGAGAGCCGCACTGTCGGAGGGGCAGTGCTGAGGGAGCGCCGCACTGTCGGAGAGGCGGTACTGAGGGAGCGCCGCACTGTCGGAGGGGCAGTGCTGAGGGAGAGCCGCACTGTCGGAGGGGCGGTGCTGAGGGAGCGCCGCACTGTCGGAGGGGCGGTACTGAGGGAGCGCCGCACTGTCGGAGGGGCAGAACTGAGGGAGCGCCGCACAGTCGGAGGGGCGGTGCTGAGGGAGCGCCGCACTGTCGGAGGGGCAGTACTGAGGGAGTGCCGCACTGTCGGAGGGGCAGAACTGAGGGAGAGCCGCACTGTCGGAGGGGCAGTACTGAGGGAGTGCCGCACTGTCGGAGGGGCAGCACTGAGGGAGCGCCAATGTAACGCCACTTTTTAAAAAAGGAGGGAGAGAGAAAACAGGGAATTATAGACCTGTCAGCCTGACCTCAGTAGTGGGTAAAATGATGGAATCAATTATTAAGGATGTCATAGCAGCGCATTTGGAAAGAGGTGACATGATAGGTCCAAGTCAGCATGGATTTGTGAAAGGGAAATCATGCTTGACAAATCTTCTGGAATTTTTTGAGGATGTTTCCAGTAGAGTGGACAAGGGAGAACCAGTTGATGTGGTATATTTGGACTTTCAGAAGGCTTTCGACAAGGTCCCACACAGGAGATTAATGTGCAAAGTTAAAGCACATGGGATTGGGGGTAGTGTGCTGACGTAGATTGAGAACTGGTTGTCAGACAGGAAGCAAAGAGTAGGAGTAAATGGGTACTTTTCAGAATGGCAGGCAGTGACTAGTGGGGTACCGCAAGGTTCTGTGCTGGGGCCCCAGCTGTTTACATTGTACATTAAAGATTTAGATGAGGGGATTAAATGTAGTATCTCCAAATTTGCGGATGACACTATGTTGGGTGGCAGTGTGAGCTGCATGGAGGATGCTATGAGGCTGCAGAGTGACTTGGATGGGTTAGGTGAGTGGGCAAATGCATGGCAGATGAAGTATAATGTGGATAAATGTGAGGTTATCCACTTTGGTGGTAAAAACAGAGAGACAGACTATTATCTGAATGGTGACAGATTAGGAAAAGGGAAGGTGCAACGAGACCTGGGTGTCATGGTACATCAGTCATTGAAGGTTGGCATGCAGGTACAGCAGGCGGTTAAGAAAGCAAATGGCATGTTGGCCTTCATAGCGAGGGGATTTGAGTACAGGGGCAGGGAGGTGTTGCTACAGTTGTACAGGGCCTTGGTGAGGCCACACCTGGAGTACTGTGTACAGTTTTGGTCTCCTAACTTGAGGAAGGACATTCTTGCTATTGAGGGAGTGCAGCGAAGATTCACCAGACTGGTTCCCGGGATGGTGGGACTGACCTATCAAGAAAGACTGAATCAACTGGGCTTGTATTCACTGGAGTTCAGAAGAATGAGAGGGGATCTCATAGAAATGTTTAAAATTCTGATGGGTTTAGACAGGTTAGATGCAGGAAGAATGTTCCCAATGTTGGGGAAGTCCAGAACCAGGGGTCACAGTCTAAGGATAAGGGGTAAGCCATTTAGGACCGAGATGAGGAGAAACTTCTTCACCCAGAGAGTGGTGAACCTGTGGAATTCTCTACCACAGAAAGTTGTTGAGGCCAATTCACTAAATATATTCAAAAAGGAGTTAGATGTAGTCCTTACTACTAGGGGGATCAAGGGTTATGGCGAGAAAGCAGGAATGGGGTACTGAAGTTGCATGTTCAGCCATGAAGTCATTGAATGGCGGTGCAGGCTCGAAGGGCCGAATGGCCTACTCCTGCACCTATTTTCTATGTTTCTATGTCTATGTCAGAGGGACAGTACTGAGGGAGTGCCGCACTGTCGGAAGGGTAGTACTGAGGGAATGCCGTATTGTCGGAGGGGTGGTACTGAGGGAACGCTGTACTGAGGGAGCGCTGCATTGTCGGAGGGGCGGTACTGAGGGAGCACCGCACTGTCAGAGGGGCAGTACTGAGGGAGCGCCACACTGTCAGAGGGGCAGTACTGAGGGAGCGGCGCACTGTCGGAGGGGCAGTACTGAGGGAGCGGCGCACTGTCGGAGGGGCAGTACTGAGGGAGCGCCGAGGGAACACCGCACTGTCGGAGGGGCAGTACTGAGGGAGTGTCGCATTGTCGGAGGGGCGGTACTGAGGGAGTGCCGCACTGTCGGAAGGGCAGTACTGAGGGAATGCCGTACTGTCGGAGGGGTGGTACTGAGGGAACGCTGTACTGAGGGAGCGCTGCATTGTCGGAGGGGCGGTACTGAGGGAGCGCCACACTGTCGGAGGGGCAGTACTGAGGGAGCACCGCACTGTCGGAGGGGCAGTACTGAGGGAGCGCCGAGGGAACACCGCACTGTCGGAGGGGCAGTACTGAGGGAGCGGCGCACTGTCGGAGGGGCAGTACTGAGGGAGCGGCGCACTGTCGGAGGGGCGGTACTGAGGGAGCGCCGAGGGAACACCGCACTGTCGGAGGGGCGGTACTGAGGGAGCGCCGCACTGTCGGAGGGGCAGTACTGAGGGAGCACCGCACTGTCGGAGGGGCAGTACTGAGGGAGCGCCGAGGGAACACCGCACTGTCGGAGGGGCGGTACTGAGGGAGCGGCGCACTGTCGGAGGGGCGGTACTGAGGGAGCGCCGAGGGAACACCGCACTGTCGGAGGGGCGGTACTGAGGGAGCGCCGCACTGTCGGAGGGACGGTACTGAGGGAGCACCGCAATGCCGGAGGGGGTTACTGAGGGAGTGCCGCACTGTCGGAGGGGCGGTACTGAGGGAGTATCGCACTCTCTAAGGTGCCGCCTTTTGGATGAGACGTTAAACTGAGGCCCCGCCTGTCCTCTCAGGTGGATGTAAAGAAATTTGCACTATGGGAAGAGCAGGGCCAATATATATCCCTGGAAGGTGCTATATAGCACAAGTCTTTCATTGTGTACCTGGTCCAAAGGCCAGTCCGGAATGGCACAGGCTCTCCGGCCAAACACGGGGTCCGACGGCAGTCGACAGAGGGTCCTGGGTATAAAATGGAGGCCGCATTATTGGCGTGTGGGGTCATGACCCCCCCTCCCCTCACGCACTGGCTCTGCCACTGGGTGTGGGACGGCTTTCTGACCAGACAGGGGCAGTCCTGCACTCTCCAGTTAGGGATCAGGAGCAGGAGGTCCGTCACTGGCCCAGGGTTCCCAGGCAGATTGCAGCACCAGCACCAGGTGACTAACTCAAAGCGGGGCCTCTGATCTGTCCCGTCGGTACCACACTGGTTCTGCAATTATACACTCAACCATCAGGGCTCAGAATGGGGCACCATCAGTCAACTGATGACCTGTTCAGAAGGACCACTAGTGGAACACTCAAAGGGTGAGGGAGAGTATTCGGGGGAGGGTGCCACATATTTTAGCGGTCAGAATTGGCAGCTGTTAATGAGACTAGAACAGGCTCGAGCCAGAAAGTCTGCAGGCTCTCCATCGATTGTCAATATTGCAGGTTTCAAAGGCACACGTCAGCTGCAGAATAATACATGAGAGGCAATCTTCAGCTTCACTGAAAGCAATGGAAGGTACATCAGGTTCTATAACAATAACTTGCATTTATATAGCATCTTTATTGTAGCAAAACGTCCCAAGGTGCTTCACAGGAGCACAAATCAGTAAGTGATCAGGAAGGGCAATGGAATCTAAGGGATGGAATATAAAAGCAGGGAAGTCTTGCTCCAGTTATACAGGGTATTGGTGAGGCCACACCTGGAGTACTGCGTGCAGTTTTGGTTTCATATTCACTCGGTTGATTCCGGGGATGAGGGGGTTGACTTATGAGGAAAGGTTGAGGAGGTTGGGCCTCTACTCATTGGAATTCAGAAGAATGAGAGGTGATCTTATCGAAACGTATCAGATTATGAGGGGGTTTGACAAGGTGGATGCAGAGAGGATGTTCCCACTGATGGGAGAGACTAGAACTAGGGAGCATGGTCTTAGAATAAGGGGCCGCCCATTTAAAACTGAGATAAGAAGGAATTTCTTCTCTCAGAGGGTTGTAAATCTGTGGAATTCGCTGCCTCAGAGAGCTGTGGAGGCTGGGACATTGAATATAGATTAAGACAGAAATAGACAGTTTCTTAACCGATAAGGGAGTGAAGGGTTAAGGGGAGCGGGCAGGGAAGTGGAGCTGAGTCCATGATCGGATCAGCCATGATCTTATTAAATGGCGGAACAGGCTCGAGGGGCCGTATGGCCGACTCCTGCTCCTATTTCTTATAAATCAGACACAAATTTCAGACCGAGCCACAGGAGACAGTAGGACAGGAGACCAAAAGCTGGGTCAAAGAGGTCGGTTTTAAGGAGCGTCTTGAAGGAGGAGAGAGAGGCGGGGAGGTTTAGGGAGGGAGTTCCAGAGCTTGGGGCCCAGGCAGCTGAAGGCACGGCCACCGATGGTGGAGCGATGGAAATCGGGGGATGGGCAAGAGGCCAGAATTGGAGGAGCACGGAGATCTGGGAGGGTTGTAGGTCTGGAAGAAGTTACAGAGATAGGGAGGGGCGAGGCCCTGGAGGGATTTGTAAACAGGCGTGAGATACGTTCTGTCAGGAAATTCCTAGGTAGTGGAGTGGATGTGTTTTACACAGAGTAACGTTCTTGTCTGCTGACTTCCCAACAGCAGTGTCAGGATATTTGCTAGCGACTCCACAAGAACGGTAATGTCACGCTTTTCTGCTACACTTTAAATGTCATGCTAAACTTTCCGAATCATGTGTCAAAGCAATGTATGAAGAAGCAAGGGTTCTCTTCCACATCACAAATACCAGAGCCACAATATCTACAGTCTCCAAACTGGCATCCATTAGTACTCATTCTTTGTTTATTTAAGAGCAGCAGCCCCTTAATCACGGTTTGTGTGAATTCACCCAATGTTTAAAAGGACGCATAGTTAGTTGCACTTCAGCAGAAAAATAATACATTGTGTCTTATGGGTGTAATATTCCTGTCCTCATAAAACAATACGTCCTCTGACTTTACACAAGGGAACAACATACATTAAAAATAACATCTCAGCATTCACCAGGCATCACACGCCACAAGTCACACTTTGCTACAGATGCAGAATAATCTTATAAAGAGAAAAATGGTCACTTATTTTATGTTGGGGGCTTCTGACTGGCAATGGAACTGACAAGCACTTTTTTTCCTGACTAAAGAACAATTAAACTCCGAGTGACCTCGGACTTACACAGGTGACAATTTCTGATGTTAAAGGAACAAGCCAACTTAAACACATGGGGGAGAGGAGGGGGAGGCTGTGCTGAGGGAGCGCCTCACTGTCGGAGGGGCAGTGCTGAGGGAGCGTCGCACTGTCGGAGGGGCAGTACTGAGGGAGTGCCGCACTGTCGGAGGGGCGGTACTGAGGGAGTGCCACACTGTTGGAGGGGCAGTACTGAGGGAGTGCCACACTGTTGGAGGGGCAGTACTGAGGGAGTGCCACACTGTCGGAGGGGCAGTACTGAGGGAGTGCCACACTGTTGGAGGGGCAGTACTGAGGGAGTGCCACACTGTCGGAGGGGCAGTACTGAGGGAGTGCTGCCTGTTAGAGGGGTGGTACTGAGGGAGCGCCGCACAGTTGGAGGGGCAGTACTGAGGGAGCGCCGCACTGTCGGAGGGGCGGTACTGAGGGAGTGTTGCACTGTTGGAGGGGCGGTACTGAGGGAGTGTCGGAGGGGCGGTACTGAGGAAGCGCTGCACTGTCGAAGGGGCAGTATTGAGGGAGCGCCACATTGTCGGAGGGGCAGTACTGAGGGAGCCCCGCATTGTTGGAGGGGTGGTACTGAGGGAGCGCCGCACTGTTGGAGGGGCAGTACTGAGGGAATGCTACAGTTTCGGAGGGGCAGTACTGAGGGAGTGCCACACTGTTGGAGGGGCAGTACTGAGGGAGCGCCGCACTGTTGGAGGGGCGGTACTGAGGGAGCGCCGCACTGTCGGAGGGGCGGTACTGAGGGAGCGCCGCACTGTCGGAGGGGCAGTGCTGAGGGAGCGCCGCACTGTTGGAGGGGCGGTACTGAGGGAGCGCCGCACTGTCGGAGGGGCGGTACTGAGGGAGCGCCGCACTGTCGGAGGGGCAGTACTGAGGGAGTGCCGCACTGTCGGAGGGGCAGTACTGAGGGAGTGCCGCACTGTTGGAGGGGCGGTACTGAGGGAGCGCCGCACTGTTGGAGGGGCAGTACTGAGGGAGCGCCGCACTGTCGGAGGGGCAGTACTGAGGGAGCGCCGCACTGTCGGAGGGGCAGTACTGAGGGAGTGCCGCACTGTCGGAGGATGCGACCTCTCGGGTGGATGTATAGGAAGAAGAGTGTGGGGACGGAGGGGGATTTCTACCCGAGGTCCTGGGGCCAAAACGAATCCCTGAACATCAGTTAAAAAACAACTTATAATCTGATCATTATTACATTGCTGTGTGTGTGTGTGAGGGGTTTGCTGTGGGAAAGTGACTGCCACATTTGCTCAGATGGCACTGGGAGGTATGTTTATAAATGCAAGGATTGCAGGATGTTGCCCTGTCCTTCGAGATGGAGCACGCGATGTCCACCGGTACGCTCGCGGCCTTCCGCGAGAGGTGGGCACCGGAGGGACTGGAGTGCATCATCACCCCCGGCAACCATATTTTAATTTGATTTTATATATTTTAAAGTTTAATTTGTTTTAATTGCCGGTTTTACTGTCCCTCTCCCCTTTTACAGGGGGCACTTGTAAAACGTATGATTTTAATGCTCCAAAAAAAATCACAAAAAAAAGGTCAGTTGAAAAGTGTCTGGAGTGTCCCCCAGATCGGGGGGCACTTGATTTAATGTTTAATTTTGGTTTCTCCAAAAAGAGTTGCAGGATGTTGCCCGCCCTCCCTCGCTGCTCTGCTGCGTGTGTTGTTGGTGTGAAACTAAAGATCAATGGCGGGTTGAGCTATGGCCGTGGTGTGCAGAGGGAGGGAGAGGGAGGGAGTGGAGGAGAGGAGAGGGAGGGGAGTGGAGGAGAGGAGAGGGAGGGGAGGGGAGGAGAGGAGAGGGAGGGGAGTGGAGGAGAGGAGAGGGAGGGGAGTGTCCTGCCTCATCCCCCGCCTCCTGCCTGGCTCAGACTGAGCTGCGGATCGCAGTGAGACACAGACAGCGGAGGGCAAGGGCGGAGTCCCCGCACCACACCGCAAGGCTCGGACACAGAGGGAGAGGATTGCAGAGTGTGCAGCAATGGAAGACCAGACTCAGTCTTCCCTCATCACCTCCTCCAAAGGGCCGGCGGAGGCACCGGCACTGGCGGCCCAAGGCTCCCCCGGAGTGTCTGTCGGTAAGGGCCCTGCTCACCAGTCTGCCTCTGGGACAGACACTTCGCATTTGCAACGTTGCTTTTGGAAGGGTTTTTCTTTTGCAGCTAAGCCCCGGGGCGGCAAGCTCCCTGCACTGAGGCCAGCGCAAAAACAACACGGTGCAATGGGAGGGCGGGTCCGGCACGGTACAGCACAGCCTGGGGGAGAGGGGTCCGGGGGAGAGGGAGAGGGAGAGAGGGGTCCGGGGGAGAGGGAGAGGGGTCCGGGGGAGAGGGAGAGGGAGAGGGGTCCGGGGGAGAGGGAGAGGGAGAGGGGTCCGGGGGAGAGGGAGAGGGGTCCGGGGGAGGGAGAGAAGGGTCTGGGAGAGGGACCCAGGGGAGGGAGGGGAGAGGGATCCGGGGGGAGAGGGAGAATGAATGGTCAGGGGGGTCTCTGTGTGACCGGGGTGGAGGGAAGGAGAATGAATGCCCTGGTCAGGGGAGTTCAGTGTGGTTGGTGGGGGTGGGGACGCGGGGGACAGTGTAACCAGGGGGAGGAGACAGTGTGTGACCGGGGCTTGGGGGGGGGGGGGAAGAGGGTAGTTATTGCCCTGGTCAAGGGGGTAGGCACTGGGGGTGCGGGGGCCACATTGTAACCAGTGGGGGGAGGCTAACACTGGGCCCTGACCTGTATTACTGGAGGGAGCGTGCCCCTCACCTTCTGCAAACCCTGCGTGCTCCTCCCACCAACTCCAGAGCGCATCCTCAGAGACAGGGGGAATGAGGTGGGAGCGCACGTCACTCCTGACACTCCATACATTGCGTCGTCAGCACGCAGCCGTCGCCCTGGTTACATTCCATCCACCCCCGGTTACGCTGTATCCCCCCCGGTTACGCTGTATCCCCCCCGGTTACACTGTATCCCCCCGGTCACCCCGGTTACACTGTATCCCCCCGGTTACACTCGGTCGCCTCGGTTACACTGTATCCCCCCGGTTACGCTGTATCCCCCCCGGTTACACTGTATCCCCCCGGTCGCCCCGGTTACACTGTATCACCCCTGGTTACACTCGGTCGCCTCGGTTACACTGTATCCCCCCGGTTACACTGTATCCCCCCCCAGTTACACTTATCCCCCCGGTCGCCCCGGTCACACTGTATCCCCCAAGTTAGAATCACAGAAATTTACAGCACGGAAGGAGGCCATTTGGCCCATCGTGTCCGTGCCGGCCGACCAAGAGCTACCCAGCCTAATCCCACTTTCCAGCTCTCGGTCTGTAGCCCTGTAGGTTACAGCACTTCAGGTGCACATCCAAGTACTGTCTAAATGTGGTGAGGGTTTCTGCCTCTACCACCCTTTCAGGCAGTGAGTTCCAGACCCTCACCACCCTCTGAGTGAAGACATTTCCCCATAAATCCCCTCTAAACCTCCCCCCAATTACTTTAAATCTATGGCTCCTGGTTGTTGACCCTTCTGCTAAGGGAAATAGATCCTTTCTATCCACTCTATCTAGGCCCCTCATAATTTTATACACCTCAATAATGTCTCCTCTCAGCCTCCTCTGTTCCAAAGAAAACAACCCCAGCTTATCCAATCTTTCTTCATAGCTAAAATTCTCGAGTCTTGGCAACATCCTGGTAAATCTCCTTTGTACCCTCTCCAATGCAATCACATTATTCCTGTAATGTGGTGACCAGACCTGCACACAGTATTCCAGCTGTGGCCTAATCAGTGTTTTATACAGTTCAAGCATAACCTCCCTGCTCTTGTATTCTATGCCTCGGCTCTTGTATTGTGCCTCCATAACCACCTTATCCACCTTGTCTGCTACCTTCACTCCAAGGTCCCTTTGTTTCTCTACACTTCTCAGTGTCCGTCCATTTAATGTGTATTCCCTTGCATTGTTAGACCTCCCCAAATGCATTACCTCTCACTTCTCCAGATTGAATTCCATTTGCCCACCTGACCAGTTCATTGATATCTTCCTGCAGTCCACAGCTTTCTTCATCATCATCAACCACACGGCTGATTTTAGTGTCATCTGCAAACTTCTTAATCATACCCTCAACATTAAATTCCAAGTCATTGATCTATAGCACAAAAAGCAAGGGACCCAGCACTGAGCCCTGTGGAACCCCACTGGATACAGCCTTCCAGTTGCAAAAACATCCATCAACCATTACCCTTTGCTTCCTGCCTCTGAGCCAATTTTGGATCCAACTTGCCACTTTGCCCTGGATCCCGTGGGCTTTAACTTTCGTGACCAGTCTGTCATGTGGGACCTTATCAAAAGCTTTGCTAAAATCCATATACATTGCATCATACGCACTGCCCTATCGACCCGCCTGGTTACCTCCTCAATTCAATCAAGTTAATCAGACACGACCTTCCCTAAACAAATCCATGCTGACTGTCCTTGATTAATCCGTGTCTTTCTAAATGAAGATTTATCCTGTCCCTCAGGATTTTTCCAATAATTTTCCCATCACTGAGGTTAGGCTGACTGGCCTGTAATTACTCGGTCTATCCCTTTCTCCCTTATTAAACAAAGATACCATGTTACCAGTCCTCCAGTCTCTGGCACTGCACCTGCAGCCAGAGAGGATTAAAAAATGGTCAAAGCCTCTGCTATTTCCTCTCTTGCTTCTCTGGATACATTTCATCCGGGCCTGGGGATTTATCCACTTTCAAAGCTGCTAAACCCTTTAATACTTCCCCTCTCTCTCTCTCTGTACATTTCATCTAATATTTCACACTGCTCCTCCCTCGTTGCTATGTCTGCATCACCCCTCTCTTTTGTGAAAACAGATGCCAAGTATTCATTAAGAACCATAACCACGTCTCCCACCCCCACAAACACATTACCCTTATAGTCGCTAATCAGCCCCACTCTTTCTTTAGCTATCCTCTTGCTCTTAATGTAGTTGCCCCGGTTACACTGTATCCCCTGGTTGCCCCCCCGGTTACACTATCCCCTGGTTGCCCCCCGGTTACACTGTATCCCCCGGTTGCCCCCTGGTTACACTGTATCCCCCGGTTGCCCCCCGGTTACACTGTATCCCCCGGTTGCCCCCCCGGTTACACTGTATCCCCCAGTTACACTGTATCCCCTGGTTGCCCCCCGGTTACACTGTATCCCCCGGTTGCCCCCCGGTTACACTGTATCCCCCGGTTACACTGTATCCCCTGGTTGCCCCCCCAGTTACACTGTATCCCCCGGTTACACTGTATCCCCTGGTTGCCCCCCGGTTACACTGTATCCCCCGGTTGCCCCCCGGTTACACTGTATCCCCCGGTTACACTGCATCCCCTGGTTGCCCCCCCAGTTACACTGTATCCCCCGGTTGCCCCTGGTTACACTGTTTCCCCTGGTCACACTGTATCCCCCGGTTGCCCCCCGGTTACACTGTATCCCCCGGTTGCCCCTGGTCACATTGTATCCCCTGGTCACAATGTATCCCCCGGTTACACTGTATCCCCCGGTTGCCTCTGGTTACACTGTTTCCCCTGGTCACACTGTATCCCCCGGTTGCCCCCCGGTTACACTGTATCCCCCGGTTGCCCCCCGGTTACACTGTATCCCCCGGTTGCCCCTGGTCACATTGTATCCCCTGGTCACACTGTATCCCCCGGTTGCCCCCCGGTTACACTGTATCCCCCGGTTGCCCCCCGGTTACACTGTATTCCCCGGTTGCCCCTGGTCACATTGTATCCCCTGGTCACACTGTATCCCCCGGTTGCCCCCCGGTTACACTGTATCCCCCGGTTGCCCCTGGTCACATTGTATCCCCTGGTCACACTGTATCCCCCGGTTGCCCCCCGGTTACACTGTATCCCCCGGTTGCCCCCCGGTTACACTGTATCCCCCGGTTGCCCCTGGTCACATTGTTTCCCCTGGTCACACTGTATCCCCCGGTTGCCCCCCGGTTACACTGTATCCCCCGGTTGCCCCCCGGTTACACTGTATTCCCCGGTTGCCCCTGGTCACATTGTATCCCCTGGTCACACTGTATCCCCCGGTTGCCCCCCGGTTACACTGTATCCCCCGGTTGCCCCTGGTCACATTGTATCCCCTGGTCACACTGTATCCCCCGGTTGCCCCTGGTTACACTGTATCCCCCGGTTACACTGTATCCCCCGGTTGCCCCTGGTCAATTTGTATCCCCTGGTCACACTGTATCCCCCGGTTGCCCCTGGTCAATTTGTATCCCCTGGTCACACTGTATCCCCCGGTTGCCCCTGGTTACACTGTATCTCCTGTCACTCACCTAGTGCGCAGGCGTGGTTGGAGCCGGTCTGGGATGTGCGCGGCACCGCGCCGCACTGCGGAAACCACAGGCGCGCCCCCCGCGGCCCGGGCCCGCGCCTTGTGCACCCGCGCGGCCCGCGCCTGCTCCGGGTCCCTGTTGCCTCGGTCCTCCCGCCGCTCCCCGGGGTCCGCCCGGGTCCACCGTACACCCCGGGTCCCCCCGCCCGGGTCCACCGTACGCCCCGGGTCCCCCCGCCCGGGTCCACCGTACGCCCCGGGTCCCCCCGCCCGGGTCCACCGTACACCCCGGGTCCCGGGTCCCCCCCGCCCGGGTCCACCGTACACCCCGGGTCCCCCCCGCCCGGGTCCACCGTACACCCCGGGTCCCCCCGCCATGGGGAAACCCTTCCCTCCCCATCCACATGAAATTTGCTGTCAGGAATAAAGCAAAGTGTTGAAACAAAGTGAATAAATACCCAATGTTTTTTGGAGGAAGGGACCGAGTGTAACGGAGACAAGTTTGCTGATGATCCAAAGATGGGAGGAAAAGCAATGTGTGAGGAGGACACACAACCTGCACAGGGACAGACAGGCTCAGTGAGTGGGCTAAAATTTGGCAGATGGAGCATACTGTGGGAAAGTGTGAGGTCATGCAATTTGGCAGAAAAAATAGAAAAGCAAATTAAAATTTAAATAGAGAAAGATTACAAAGTGCAGTACAGTGGGACCTGGGGGTACTTGTGTATGAAACACAAAAGGATAGTGTGCAGGTACAGCAAGTGATCAGGAAGGCCAATGGTATCTTGGCCTTTATTGCAAAGGGGATGGAGTATAAAAGCAGGGAAGTCTTGCTACAACTGTATCATCATCATCATAGGCAGTCCCTCAGAATCGATGAAGACTTGCTTCCAATCCTGAAGTGAGTTCTTTGATGGCTGAACAGTCCAATACAAGAGCCACATTCATCGGGGGAAGGGGTTGGTGGGGCTGGTTTTCCGCACGCTGGCTGCACTTGGCCTCTTCACGCTCTCGGCGTTGAGACTCGAAGAGTTCAGCACCCTCCTGGATGCACTTTCTCCACCTCAGGCAGTCTTCGACCAGAGTCTCCCAGGTGTCAGTGGGATGTCGCACTTTACCAGGTTGTCCTTGTAACGTTTCCACTGTCCTCCTTTGGCTCGTTTACCATGAAGGAGCTCCGCATAAGGCATTTGCTTTGGGAGTCTCGTGTCTGGCATGCATACTATGTGACCTGCCCAGCGAAGCTGATCGAGTGTGGTCAGTGCTTCAATGCTGGGGATGTTGGCCTGATCGAGGACGCTAACGTTAGTGCGTCTGTCCTCCCAGGGGATTTGCAGGATCTTGCGGAGACATCGTTTGGTAGTAGTTAAACTAAAATGGCAGGGGGATGGGAACCTATACAGGGAGACCGAGGGAAATAAAATGGAGGCAGAAGCAAAAGATAGAAAGGAGAATAGTAAAAGTGGAGGGCAGAGAATCCCAAAGCAAAAAACAAAAAGGGCCACATTACAGAAACATTCTAAAGGGGCAAAGTGTGTTAAAAAGACAAGCCTGAAGGCTCTGTGCCTCAATGCGAGGAGTATTCGGAATAAGGTGGATGAATTAACTGCGCAGTTAATGGATATGATGTAATTGGCATCACGGAGACATGGCTCCAGGGTGACCAAGGCTGGGAGCTCAACGTCCAGGGGCATTCAACATTTAGGAAGGATAGGCAGAGAGGAAAAGGAGGTGGGGTGGCGTTGCTGGTTAAAGAGAAAATTAATGCAATAGTAAGGAGGGACATTAGCTTGGATGATGTGGAATCGATATGGGTGGAGCTGCGGAATACCAAAGGACAGAAAACGTTAGTGGGAGTTGTGTACAGACCACCAAACAGTAGTAGTCAGGTTGGGGACAGCATCAAACAAGAAATAAGGGATGTGTGCAATAAAGGTACAGCAGTTATCATGGGCGACTTTAATCTACATATTGAGTGGGCTAACCAAACTGGTGGAGGAGGATTTCCTGGAGTGTATTAGGGATGGTTTTCTGGACCAAATATGTCGAGGAACCAACTAGAGAGCTGGCCATCCTAGACTGGGTGTTGTGTAATGAGAAGGGACTAATTAGCAATCTTGTTGTGCGAGGCCCCTTGGGGAAGAGTGACCAAAATATGGTAGAATTCTTTATTAAGATGGAGAGTGACACAGTTCATTCGGAAACTGGGGTCCTGAACTTAAGGAAAGGTAACTTCGATGGTTTGAGGCATGAATTGGCTAGAATAGACTGGCAAATGATACTTTAAGGGTTGACGATGGATAAGCAATGGCAAACATTTAAAGATCACATGGATGAACTTCAGCAATTGTACATCCCTGTCTGGAGTAAAAATAAAACAGGGAAGGTGGCTCAACCGTGGCTAACAAGGGAAATTAAGGATAGTGTTAAAGTCAAGGAAGAGGCATATAAATTGGCCAGAAAAAGCAACAAACTTGAGGACTGGGAGAAATTTAGAATTCAACAGAGGAGGACAAAGGGTTTAATTAGGAGGGGGAAAATAGAGTACGAGAGGAAGCTTCCGGGAACATAAAAACTGACAGAAAAAGCTTCTATAGATATGTGAAGAGAAAAAGATTAGTGAAGACAAACGTAGGTCCCTTGCAGTCGGATTCAAGTGAATTTATAATGGGGAACAAAGATGGCAGACCAATTGAACAAATACTTCGGTTCTGTCTTCACGAAGGAAGACACAAATAACCTTCCGAATGTACTAGTGGATAGTGGGTCTAGTGAGAAGGAGGAACTGAAGGATATCCTTATTAGGCGGGAAATTGTGTTAGAGAAATTGATGGGATTGAAGGCTGATAGTCTGCATCCCAGAGTACTTAAGGAAGTGGCCCGAGAAATAGTGGATGCATTGGTGATCATTTTCCAACAGTCTATCGACTCTGGATCAGTTCCTATGGACTGGAGGGTAGCTAATGTAACACCACTTTTTAAAAAAGGAGGGAGAGAGAAAACGGGTAATTATAGACCGGTTAGCCTGACATCAGTGGTGGGGAAAATGTTGGAATCAATTATTAAGGATGAAATAGCAGCGCATTTGGAAAGCAGTGACAGGATCGGTCCAAGTCAGCATGGATTTATGAAAGGGAAATCATGCTTGACGAATCTTCTGCAATTTTTTGAGGATGTAACTAGTAGAGTGGACTAGGGAGAACCAGTGGATGTGCTGTATTTGGACTTTCAAAAGGCTTTTGACAAGGTCCCACACGAGAGATTGGTGTGCAAAATCAAAGCACATGGTATTGGGGGTAATATACTGACGTGGATAGAGAACTGGTTGGCAGACAGGAAGCAGAGAATCGGGATAAACGGGTCCTTTTCAGAATGGCAGGCAGCGACTAGTGGGGTGCCGCAGGGCTCAGTGCTGGGACCCCAGCTATTTACAATATACATTAATGATTTAGATGAAGGAATTGAGTGTAATATCTCCAAGTTTGCAGATGACACTAAACTGGGTGGCGGTGTGAGCTGTGAGGAAGACGCTAAGAGGCTGCAGGGTGACTTGGACAGGTTAGGTGAGTGGGCAAATGCATGGCAGATGCAGTTCAATGTGGATAAATGTGAGGTTATCCACTTTGGGGGCAAAAACACGAAGGCAGCATATTATCTGGATGGCGGCAGATTAGGAAAAGGGGAGGTGCAATGAGACCTGGGTGTCATGGTTCATCAGTCATTGAAAGTTGGCATGCAGGTACAGCAGGTGATGAAGAAGGCAAATGGTATGTTGGCCCTCATAGCTAGGGGATTTGAGTATAGGAGCAGGGAGGTCTTGCTGCAGTTGTACAGGGCCTTGGTGAGGCCCCACCTGGAATATTGTGTTCAGTTTTGGTCTCCTAATCTGAGGAAGGACATTCTTGCTATTGAGGGAGTGCAGCGAAGGTTCAGCAGACTGATTCCCAGGATGGCGGGACTGACCTATGAGGAGAGACTGGATCAACTGGGCCTTTAGAAGGATGAGAGGGGATCTCATAGAAACGTATAAGATTCTGACGGGATTGGACAGGTTAGATGCGGAAGAATGTTCCCGATGTTGGGGAAGTCCAGAACCAGGGGACATAGTTTTAGGATAAGGGGTAGGCCATTCAGGACTGAGATGAGTAGAAACTTCTTCACTCAGAGAGTTGTTAACTGTGGAATTCCCTGCCGCAGAGAGTTGTTGATGCCAGTTCACTGGATATATTCAAGAGGGAGTTAGATATGGCCCTTACGGCTAAAGCGATCAAGGGGTATGGAGAGAAAGCAGGAAAGGGGTACTGAGGGAATGATCAGCCATGATATTGAATGGTGGTGCAGGCTCGAAGGGCCGAATGGCCTACTCCTGTTTTCTATGTTGGTGATATATCTCCAGCGACTTGAGGTGCCTTCTGTACATCGTCCATGTCTCTGATCCATACAGGAGGGCGGGAATTACTACAGCCCTGTAGACCATGAGGTGGTAGATTTGAGGGCCTGGTCTTCAAACACTCTTTTCCTCAGACAGCCGAAGGCTGCACTGACGCACTGGAGGCATTGCTGAATCTCCGCATCAATATCTGCTCTTGTTGACAAGAGGCTCCCGAGATATGGGAAGTGGTCCACGTTGTCCAGGGCCGCGCCGTGGATCTTGATGATTGGAGGGCAGTGCTGTGCGGTGAGGACAGGCTGGTGGAGGACCTTTGTCTTGCGGATGTTAAGCGTAAGGCCCATACTTTCGTATTCCTCAGTATTTACATCAACTATATCCTGGAGTTCAGCCTCTGAATGTGCGCAGACGCAGGCGTTGTTCAACGACAGAGGTTTGGGTGGTTTTGGACCTGGCCTGGAGGTGACGAAGGTTAAACAGCTTCCCACTGGTTCTGTAGTTTAGTTCCACTCCGGCGGGGAGTTTGTTAACTGTGAGGTGGAGCATGGCAGCGAGGAAGATTGAGAAGAGGGTTAGAGCGATAACGCAGCCCTGTTTGACCCCAGTTCGGACGTGGATTGGGTCTGTACTGGATCCGTTGGTAAGGATCACGGCCAGCATTTGCCCACAAAAAGTTAGTATGCAGGTACAGCAAGTAATCAGGACCATTGGCCTTTATTGTAAAGGGGATGGAGTATAAAAGCAGGGAAGTCCTGCTACAACTGTACAGGGTATTGGTGAGGCCACACCTGGAGTATACTGCGTGCAGTTTTGGTCTCCGTATTTAAGGAAGGATCATCATCACAGACAGTCCCTTGTATCGAGGGTGACTTGCTTCCACGCCAAAAAAAGGGCTGAGTTCACAGGTGTGTCAATGAAGAACCTAATATTCCAGATCCTGAAGGGTGGAAGATGCCTGTGTGTGGATTATTTAACGTGGGGTGACCGTTGCACACCAGCCACCACACGGGCTTGACAGAGCGAGGTCTTGGTCCAGTGGCAAGGGTTAACTAACACATCGCAGTGTGGGCTGGCCCGTGCTGCCCCTGGCCCCGAACTCACGCCTCTCCTGGGCCCCAATCACGCCCCTCCAGTCTCTCGCCGCTCCTTCGCCCGACCTCACCATTCCTGCTGTATCTGCCCACGCTCCAATCACTGACCTGGACTTCGCTGCCGTCGCAGCTTGTGCTGGTCCCTGAGGTCACCTGCCCCCACACTGCCCCCACACTGCCCCCAGCCTGCCCCCACACTGCTCCCACACTGCTGCTCGCTGCTCCGATACTTACATTGGAGGCAGTTCACAGAAAGTTCCCTGGGTTGATTCCCGAGATGAGAGGGTTGATTTATGAAAAAAGTTTGAGTAGGTTGGGACTATACTCATTGGAGTTCAGAAGAATGAGAGGTGATCTTATCGAAATATATAAGATAATGAGGGGGCTCGACAAGTTGGATGCCATGAGGATATTTCCACTCATAGGGGAAACTAAACTAGGGGACATAGTCTTAGAATAAGGGGCCGCCCATTTAAAACTGAGATGAGGAGGAATTTCTTCTCTCAGAGGGTTGTAAATCTGTGGAATTCTCTGCCCCAGAGAGCTGTGGAGGCTGGGACATTGAATATATTTAAGGTGGAAATAGACAGATTTTTGAGCGATAAGGGAGTAAAGGGTTATGGGGAGCGGGCGGGGAAGTGGAGCTAAGCCCAAGATCAGATCAGCCATGATCTTATTAAATGGCTCGAGGGGCCGAATGGCCGACTCCTGCTCCTATTATGTTCTTGTGAATGCCCAGTGATTTTTCTCCAGGCTTGCTGACTGCAGATCAATTCCTGGAGGCTTCAAGCCAACCCTATCCCCAACTCTTGCCCCTTGGCCCCGTGCCCCTAACCCTTGCCCCCCCCCCCCCCCGGGCCCTTGCCCCCCCCCCCAGCCCTGTGTCCCTGACCCTCGCCTCTCCCCCTGGCCCCTTGTCCTCCCCCCGGCCCCGTGCCCCTGACCCTCGCCCCCAGCTCAGGGTGAGCTGCAGTGATATCTAACCTGGTGGCGCCTGTATTCAGTATCATTGCCTTAGTGTCCAGGTGCAACTCCCTCTATGTCCCCCTCGCTGCTCAGCACCCTGTGTGTTGCACATTCAGCCTCCAGGGTGCACATTTTGGCACCGGCACCCTGGGGTGCGGGGGAGGTGGGGTGGGAGGCACCCTGTTAACCCGTGTGTGGGCCTGGAGGGGGAACCTGGTCTCTTCCCTCCTCTAACCCCTCGATGGATATGCTTGAGCTGCTCCTGGGTTTGACTGCTCATGATTAAAGGCCACGGAGTTTTAATGCTGATGGTGGGGAGGGGGGCTGGGTGGGGGTGGGAGGGAGGGAGGGGGGAGAGTGGGGGTGGGAGGGAGGGAGGGAGGGGGGGAGGGGCTGGGTGGTGGGGGGTGGAGCAGATTACAGTTTAGTTTTAAGGTTTGCTGGTCGAGTCTGTACAAGGTCAGGGACCCGAGGTGCCAGACAGTGTTTTGGATTGATTTAATCCTGTGACTGCTCTCCCCAAGTGCTGTCCAGTTACAGTTTACTTCCCTCATCCTGCACTGGAAGTCACTTGCTGTGCCATGTTGGAATGGGGCCCCAGTTATTTACAGGGAGAGCTCTCGACAGAGGCCAATGTGTGTGCGCCTGGCCTGAGGGACATGACTCCGCTTTGTGGCAGTTGACGTCACTCCTCCAGCTGCTTTCACCGACTGGAAGGGCAGGAGTGCGAGGCTGGGATCAGTGAAGACGCTGTAACTCTGTCACTGCTCCAGAAAGGCCAATGTCGGGGCTGCACAGTCTTCCAGGAGCAGGCTGCATTGCTGCTCCCAACAGCTTCCTGCTCCCGTCGTCCCAGTTAAACGTGTCCGTGCATTAAGTAGCCGTTTCTCGTTTCTCGTTTCTGGGTCGGAAGATCGTGGGTTCAAACACCACGTGAGCCCGTAATCCAGACCGACACTCCCCGGTGTAGTACTGAGGGAGCGCCGCACTGTCGGAGGGGCAGTACTGAGGGAACGCCGCACTGTCGGAGGGGCGGTACTGAGGGAGTGCCACACTGTCGGAGGGGCAGTACTGAGGGAGCGCCGCACTGTCGGAGGGGCAGTACTGAGGGAGCACCACACTATCGGAGGGGCAGTACTGAGGGAGTGCCGCACTGTCGGAGGGGCAGTACTGAGGGAGCGCCGCACTGTCGGAGAGGCAGTACTGAGGGAGCGCCGCACTGTCGGAGGGGCGGTACTGAGGGAGTGCCACACTGTCGGAGGTGCCATCCTTCAGATGAGACGTTAAACCGAAGCCCCATTGCCCTCAGGAGTTAGCCCCGGTGTGTAGAGACCGATATTTATCCCTCACCCAACTGGAGTTCAGAAGAATGAGAGGGGACCTCATAGAAACATTTAAAATTCTGACGGGGTTAGACAGGTTAGATGCAGGAAGAATGTTCCCAATGTTGGGGAAGTCCAGAACCAGAGGTCACAGTCTAAGGATAAGGGGTAAGCCATTTAGGACCGAGATGCGGAGGAACTTCTTCACCCAGAGAGTGGTGAACCTGTGGAATTCTCTACCACAGAAAGTTGTTGAGGCCAATTCACTAAATATATTCAAAAAGGAGTTAGATGAGGTCCTTACTACTAGGGGGATCAAGGGTTATGGCGAGAAAGCAGGAAGGGGGTACTGAAGTTGAATGTTCAGCCATGAACTCATTGAATGGCGGTGCAGGCTAGAAGGGCCGAATGGCCTACTCCTGCACCTATTTTCTATGTTTTATGTTTCTATCACTAGCACAGATTATCTGCCCATTATCAATCACATTGCTGTGTGAGGGAACTTGCTGTGTGTAAATTGGCCATCGTATTTCCTACATTACAACAGTGACTATGTTGGCTGTAACGTGCTTTGGGTCATCCTGTGGTGGTAAAGGGCGCTGTAGTATAAAGAATAATTACTTGAATAAAGTACCGGGGGCAACCAGGAGCACACCTACTCGCCCCGCCCAGCAAAAGAGTAAATGGGAAAGTATTGAACGAGAGAGAGGGCAGTGGGGTGATTGCTGAGTGAGGAAGGGCGATGAGACGATGGACAGAACTCTTTCTCACACACACACACACACACACACACACACACACACAGAGTGCCCGAGACCAATGAAGCCAACCACAGACATTCACGGCCTCGACAATCCCTACCATCCCACTCACAACCACACGTGACATGGAATTCTGGCCTTGGGAGTTCTCTGCCCCAGAGGGCTGTGGATGCTCAGTGGTTGAGTATGTTCAAGGCTGAGACCGATAGATTTTGGGATATTAAGGGATACCGGGATTGAGCGGGAAAGTGGAGTGGAGGTCGAAGATCAGCCGTGATCTCATTGGCTGGCGGAGCAGGCTCGAGGGGCCGAATGGCCCGAATTCTTATGTTCTTACTGCGGTTTGCTTCACTCCCCAGCCCCGAGGTGAAAAGGACAGAAAGCAAATAATCGGGCTGCTAAAACCTGCCGAATATTTCATTATTCACTGCAGCCGAGTGTCACAATTGCATGAAAGGAGAAGCAAGCCGCTGGCCGCGAGAAAGCGAGTGTGCACTGACGACACACAGGATTGCAACGGAAGCTGTTATCAGAAGGTGGAAGGGCAGCCGTGAGTCAGAGACACAGCAACTCCTGCTCCTAACATACAGTTGGGAAGAGGCTGTAGGTTCGAGCAGGTTAGGGTGGAGTAGCCTCCCTCCACCGTACTCTGACAGTGTGTGACCCCGGGGTCTGTGTCCGTCTGTCGGGAGATGTATCAGAGGGCTCGGGGGAGTTGCTGTGTCTCTGACTCACGGCTGCCCTTCCACCTTCTGATAACAGCTTCCGTTGCAATCCTGTGTGTCGTCAGTGCACACTCGCTTTCTCGCGGCCAGCGGCTTGCTTCTCCTTTCATGCAATTGTGACACTCGGCTGCAGTGAATAATGAAATATTCGGCAGGTTTTAGCAGCCCGATTATTTGCTTTCTGTCCTTTTCACCTCGGGGCTGGGGAGTGAAGCAAACCGCAGTAAGAACATAAGAATTCGGGCCATTCGGCCCCTCGAGCCTGCTCCGCCAGCCAATGAGATCACGGCTGATCTTCGACCTCCACTGCACTGTCCCATATCCCTCGATTCCCCGAGAGACCAGAAATGTATTGACCTCAGCCTTGAATATACTCAACGACTCCTTGCCCCTTCCCGTACTCTGCACACCTTCCATCTCTCACCTGGGTGGGGCACGTAGGCCTTCCTCCCTGTTTTATTTCCTCCTCCTCCTTCCCTCTGGGAGAGGACTCCTGCTCCACGTGACTCGGGGAGGGTACTAGGGGGCCCAGGGTAGGGAGCTCCATGCCCAGGGTCATTCCCCAAGGAGCTGCAGGCCCTTCAGGTGACTGATCAACCCGCTAACACTCGTTTGACCTTCAAACCCAAGATAGCTGAGGCGTGGAACTCATTAACCAGGAGGATGAGGGATGTCTCCAAACCAGAAACAGGGAGTGCCAGAGAGAATCGTCTGAGGAATGGGATCATAATGCAGAGCATTTAATATTCAATAAAAAATGCACCACAGCATTGCACATCACAACGTCATTCATTGTATGGGAAGCATTTCAACGTTTGGGAGAACCCGTGAGGTTAAAAAAAATCTCTCTCTCTCTCTCTCTGTCTCTGTCTGTCTGTCTCTCTCTCTCTCTCTCTCTCTCTCTGTCTCTCTCTCTCTGTCTCTCTGTGTCTCTCTCTCTCTCTCTCTCTCTCTGTGTCTCTCTCTCTGTGTCTCTCTCTCTGTGGTCTCTCTCTCTGTGTCTCTCTCTCTGTGTCTCTCTCTCTGTGTCTCTCTCTCTGTGTCTCTCTGTGTCTCTCTCTCTGTCTCTCTCTCTGTGTCTCTCTCTCTGTGTCTCTCTCTCTGTGTCTCTCTCTCTGTGTCTCTCTCTCTGTGTCCCTCTCTCTGTGTCTCTCTCTCTGTCTCCCTCTCCCTGTCTCTCTGTCCCTCTCTCTCTGTCCCTCTCTCTCTGTCCCTCTCTCTCTGTCCCTCTCTCTCTGTCCCTCTCTCTCTGTCCCTCTCTCTCTGTCCCTCTCTCTCTGTCCCTCTCTCCCTGTCCCTCTCTCCCTGTCCCTCTGTCCCTCTCTCTGTATTGGATGTGCCTGATACCATACATTGCTATTTAGCTGGATACTGAGCAGTGTTGTCTCTGCTTACAGTGCGTGTGTAATGTTTTTCTACAGTGGCCATTCTGTATTTCTCCATCAAAGCTCCGGTTGTGTGTATAAACGTGCTGCCGAGAGTTTTAACTGAGCTGATCTGTTGCCATACACAGCAGGAGGGGTCCAGGACTGAGCTGTGCTCTGTGCTGAGTCAGCTGGACTGGGCTGGGGTGCTGTGATTGGACTCTGTGTCACTGGGTTAGTATGGGGGGAAATCAGCATGGGTTCCTGCTCCCAATGGTCACCCCAGCTGGAAAATGTGGGCATTGGCTGTGATGCCTCCCATGCCCGAACAGCTTGCTGACACTCTCTGTCCGGGCTCGCGCGTGAGTGAGTCTGGCAGAGCTGGAGGACGCGGACTGTTGTCTGTGGAACCTTGCCCCCATGAGGACTCGACACCTGAGCAGTGCGAGGGGTGAACTGGTGGTTTGAGGATGTAGGAATAAACGGGTTATTTTCAGGTTGGCAGGCAGTAACTAGTGGGGTACCGCAGGGATCAGTGCTGGGGCCCCAGCTATTCACAATCTAAATCAATGATTTGGATGAGGGGACCCAATGTAATATATCCAAGTTTGCTGATGATACAAAGCTCGGTGAGAATGTAAGTTGTGAGGAGGATGCAAAGAGACTTCAAGGGGATATAGACAGACTCAGTGAATGGGCAAAAACATGGCAAATGGAATATAATGTGGAGAAATGTGAAGTTATCTACTTTGGGAGGAAAAGTAGAAAAGCAGAGTATTGTTTAAATGGTGAGAGATTGAGAAATGTCGGTGTTCAGAGGGACCTGGGGGTCCTTGTACCAATCACTGAAAGTTAACCTGCAGGTACAGCAAGTGATTAAAGTAAATGGTACATTGGCCTTTATTACAGGAGGATTTGAGTATAAGAGTAAAGATGTCTTACTGCAATTATACAGGGCCCTGGTGAGACCACACCTGGAGTATTGTGTACAGTGTCGGTCTCCTTACCTAAGGAAGGATATACTGGCCATAGAGGGAGTGCAGCGAAGGTTCACCAGACTGATTCCTGGGATGGGGGGATTGTCCTGTGAGGAGAGATTGAGCAGACTTGGCCGATATTCTCTGGAGTTTCGAAGAATGAGAGGTGATCTCATTGAAACACACACAATACTTACTGGGCTTGACAGGGTAGATGCAGGGAGGGTGTTTCCCCCCGGGGCTGGGGAGTCTAGAACCAGGGCTCACAGTCTCAGGATAAGGGCTCGGCCATTGAGGACTGAGATGAGGAGGAATTTCTTCACTCAGAGGGGGGTGAATCTTTGGAATTCTCTGCCCCAGAGGGCTGTGGAGGCTCAGTCTTTGAGCATAGATGACCTGGAAGAGGGGACAGAGTGTAGTGTAACAAAATTTGCAGATGACACAAAGATTAGTGGGAAAGCGGGTTGTGTAGAGGACACAGAGAGGCTGCAAAGAGATTTAGATAGGTTAAGCGAATGGGCTAAGGTTTGGCAGATGGAATACAATGTCGGAAAGTGTGAGGTCATCCACCTTGGGGAAAAAAACAGTAAAAGGGAATATTATTTGAATGGGGAGAAATTACAACATGCTGCGGTGCATAGGGACCTGGGGGTCCTTCCCAAAAAGTTAGTTTGCAGGTGCAGCAGGTAATCAGGAAGGCGAATGGAATGTTGGCCTTCATTGCGAGAGGGATGGAGTACAAAAGCAGGGAGGTCCTGCTGCAACTGTACAGGGTATTGGTGAGGCCGCACCTGGAGTACTGCGTGCAGTTTTGGTCACCTTACTTAAGGAAGGATATACTAGCTTTGGAGGGGATACAGAGACGATTCACTCGGCTGATTCCGGAGATGAGGGGGTTACCTTATGATGATAGATTGAGTAGACTGGGTCTTTACTCGTTGGAGTTCAGAAGGATGAGGGGTGATCTTATAGAAACATTTAAAATAATGAAAGGGATAGACAAGATAGAGGCAGAGAGGTTGTTTCCACTGGTCGGGGAGACTAGAACTAGGGGGGCACAGCCTCAAAATACGGGGGAGCCAATTTAAAACCGAGTTGAGAAGGAATTTCTTCTCCCAGAGGGTTGTGAATCTGTGGAATTCTCTGCCTAAGGAAGCAGTTGAGGCTAGCTCATTGAATGTATTCAAGTCACAGATAGATAGATTTTTAACCAATAAGGGAATTAAGGGTTACAGGGAGAGGACGGGTAAGTGGAGCTGAGTCCACGGCCAGATCAGCCATGATCTTGTTGAATGGCGGAGCAGGCTCGAGGGGCTAGATGGCCTACTCCTGTTCCTAATTCTTATGTTCTTATGTTCTAGTATATTCAAGGCTGAGATCGAGAGATTTCTAGACTCTCGGAGAATCGAGGGATTGAACGGGAAAGTGGAGTTAAGGTCGAAGATCAGCCGTGATCTCGTTGACTGGCGGTGTAGGTTCGAGGGGCCGAATGGCCAACTCCTGCTCCTAATTCTGATGTTAACATACAGTTGGGAAGAGGCTGTAGGTTCGAGCAGGTTAGGGTGGAGTAGCCTCCCTCCACCGTACTCTGACAGTGTGTGACCCCGGGGTCTGTGTCCGTCTGTCGGGAGATGTATCAGAGGGCTCGGGGGAGTTGCTGTGTCTCTGACTCACGGCTGCCCTTCCACCTTCTGATAACAGCTTCCGTTGCAATCCTGTGTGTCGTCAGTGCACACTCGCTTTCTCGCGGCCAGCGGCTTGCTTCTCCTTCCGTGCAATTGTGACACTCGGCTGCAGTGAATAATGAAATATTCGGCAGGTTTTAGCAGCCCGATTATTTGCTTTCTGTCCTTTTCACCTCGGGGCTGGGGAGTGAAGCAAACCGCAGTAAGAACATAAGAATTCGGGCCATTCGGCCCCTCGAGCCTGCTCCGCCAGCCAATGAGATCACGGCTGATCTTCGACCTCCACTGCACTGTCCCATATCCCTCGATTCCAAAAATCTATCGATCTATGAGATTGTGCAGGAAAATGGAGTTGAAGTGGATGATTAGGGTGTGGTAATCATCATCACCACCATAGGCAGTCCCTCGGAATCGAGGAAGACTTGCCTCCACTCTAACATGAGTCCTTAGGTGGCTGAACAGTCCGATACGAGAGCCACAGACCCTGTCACAGGTGGGACAGACAGTGGTTGAGGGAAGGGGCGGGTGGGACTGGTTTGCCGCACGCTCCTTCCGCTGCCTGCGCTTGGTTTCTGCACGCTCTCGGCGACGAGACTCGAGGTGCTCAGCGCCCTCCCGGATGCACTTCCTCCACTTAGGGGCGGACTGGTCTTTGGCCCAGGGACTCCCAGGTGTCGGTGGGGATGTTGCACTTTATCAGGGAGGCTTTGAGGGTGGTCCCTGTAACGTTTCCTCTGCCCACCTGGGGCTCGTTTGCCGTGAAGGAGTTCCGAGTAGAGCGCTTGCTTTGGGAGTCTCGTGTCTGGGGCATGCGGACAATGTGGCCTGCCCAGCGGAGTTGAGATGGATGATTAGGGTGTGGTAATACCCGAGCTGTGTTTCTGGGCCATGTTGTATGCACACTCGCGCAGTCCATCCATTTCTTTTAGCACTGAACAAAATCGTAATGCTGGGTGCACCCGACCTGAAGCTTGCAAGCAGTTTCCACCCTGCAGTGCTCCCAACAGTGACCCATGGTATAACTCCAGTCCCCGACACATCACCCTTACCACATTACTGCTCAGATAGTCACCATGGCTCCTGTCTGTCACGCACTGTTGCAGAGGCAGTGAGACCTTCAGAGCAGAGAAGGTTAAAGGGGGATTGAAGGAAGGGGATGGGGGAGGAGTGTTTGAATCTCCCTGTACTGGGGGGGTGGGAGGGAGAAGCTGGTCCCTTCCCCCATTGGGGCAGAGACGGGTGCCCAATTGTTACCGATATCCTCTCGGTCTAACCATCTCTTGTATTTATATCTTTCAGATAATTTTCTATCTTCCCCCTCCTCTCAGCCTTTCTCTGTATCTGAAGGCAAGTTTAACCTTCTCTTGGGTTTACCAGATTCCCAATGAACCCTCGCGTGTATAGTTGCGGAACGGCACTGAGGCCAAACCTGACCCCTCCCGTCCCGTACGTTTGAACTTTTGCCGGGGGTCACTGAGTAGAGACCAGAGGGAGGCAATATCTTCCCACCTTCCCCAATAGAGAAAGAACTCTCATTCTACAGCACCTTACACAACCACCGGATGTCTCACAGCGCTTCACAGCCAATGAAGTACTTTTGGAGTGTAGTCACTGTTGTAATGTGGGAAACGCGGCAGCCAATTTGCGCACAGCAAGCTCCCACACACAGCAATGTAATAATGACCAGATCATCTGTTTTAGTGATGTTGGTCGAGGGATAAATATTGGCCCCAGGACACCGGGGAGAACTCCCCCTGCTCTCCTTCCAATAGTGGCCCTGGGATCTTTTACGTCCACCCGAGAGAGCAAATTTTCGAAGTCTTTACTGACTCCACAGAGGCCAAGGATTGAGCGTGGGACTGCCGAGGTCCGAATGGCTCAGTACCACACTGGGGCGCTCATCAGCCGAGATACTGGGGGAACGTTCAACTGACTTTTACTTTTCAATTCATTCTCGGGGTGTGGATGTCGCTGGTAAGGCCGGCATTTATTACCCATCGGCTAGTTGTCCCTTGGTCTGATGCAATTTCTAGGCCAGTTAGTTGGGTGTGTGTCTGGAGTCACCTATAGGCCCAGACCGGGTTAGAACAGTCGCTTTCTTTCCCTAAAGGACATGTTTGAACCAGTTGAGTTTTACCACAATTCGACAGCTTCATGGTCACTTTTACTGATCCCGGCCTGAACTGAATTCAGATTCTCAGAGTGCTATGATGGCTGTTCTCTGGGCTGAGTGTTCAGAAACAGAACCTCTGCACCCCCCATACCTTTAGGAAGGCGGCAGGAAATGGGAGCGTGCATGTAGGTTGAGGAGGTTGGGCCTCTACTCATTGGAATTCAGAAGAATGAGAGGTGATCTTATTGAAACGTATCAGATTATGAGGGGGCTTGACAAGGTGGATGCAGAGAGGATGTTTCCACTGATGGGGGAGACTAGAACTAGGGGGCATGGTCTTAGAATAAGGGGCCGCCCATTTAAAACTGAGTTAGATGAAGTCCTTACTACTAGGGGATCAAGGGGTATGGCGAGAAAGCAGGAATGGGGTACTGAAGTTGCATGTTCAGCCATGAACTCATTGAATGGTGGTGCAGGCTAGAAGGGCCGAATGGCCTACTTCTGCACCTATTTTCTATGTTTCTATGAGGAGGAATTTCTTCTCTCTGAGGGTTGTAAATCTGTGGAATTCGCTGCCCCAGAGAGCTGTGGAAGCAGGGACATTGAATAAATTTAAGATAAAGATAGACAGTTTCTTAACAGGTAAGGGAATAAGGGGTTATGGGGAGCGGGCAGGGAAGTGGAACTGAGTCCATGATCGGATCAGCCATGATCGTATTAAATGACGGATCAGGCTCGAGGGGCCGTATGGTCCGCTCCTGCTCCTAGTTCTTATGTTCTTATGCATGCAAATGCAAACCAGGCTGATAATTCAATGAGAGTTATTCAAAGCATTGCTGCTATTTTTTTATGTTGTGCTTTTAAGCGCCGTGCACATTTTTATTGAGACACTAACGGTGACTGGGAGCCATTCTGGGGCCTGGCCTGGAAGGGAAGGGTCAGGTCGGGTCAGTTTAAATGGTGCTGCACTAGTCTGGTGACCGCGAGCTGTTGCATGGACAGAGCGTAGAGTTCGAGGAGCCAATTGCTCGATTCCATCAAGCTTGGCTTTTGTGCGTATTGGGATGATTTAAGGGGCCATTTCAAAGGGGATTGTCTCCATCCTGGTCTCGGACCTCCGCTGTGCGAGTAACGCAATGTTTAACGTGTCTGGTGTTGGTGGTGGGGGGGGGCAGAGGGGGGAATATCCTGTCTTTATTCAGTGGTGACAATGCCCCTTTCAAAAGGCAACCGATTATCCAATCAGATGTAGGCGTTGCTCCATTAGTTTTGAGACCCTGCAATGTTATCGCTTGTTGTTTTGTGTTTCTTTTAAGTTGCCATTTCCTTCCTACCTTTCTAGTCCCGTATGGGGAGAGCACTCCTCCTTTGCTGTCAGATCGCAAGCCACGTGTCCCTCCGTGCATGTACACTGGCCTCATTTTCTTCCCCCTCCCTCCTTTCCCAATGAGCATTGCATGCTGCAAGACTGGTTTGTCTGTTTTATGGTTTCTGAATTTCTCTTGCTATCTGCTCACAGAGCGTCCAGCACCGCTCCAAACGCTGCTCTCTGATCGCAGTATGTCTGCACGCCAGCCGAGCCGTGTGAGCGTTTCTGAGTCGATGGGACCTTTCCCGCCTTCCCCTCTCGGCTCTGTGCCCCAACCCAAGGCCGTCGCCACTCCTGCCGTTGTCTTGGATCAAGGCCAAGCCCCTGCCTTGGCCCGTCCATCGAGTGAGGCCGCTCTGTCGGACACCGAGAAGGAACTTTTGGGAGTTGCAGTCATTCGGGGCATGAGTGGCCTCGGTACCGATTCCGGGACGGGAGCAGCATTCAGCCGGCCTGAACCTGGAAGCGTGTTCGATAGCTACAGTTGGATGAGCCGACCTGGACTGATTTTTGGGAAGCAGGATGTCCCACTAGTGTCAGCACAAGGGACAACAGAAGTTGGAGTGTATCATCCAATGGAGATAGTTCAGCTTGGGACTGAGAGAGACCAAGTGATTGGGGAGCTGGCCAAAAGTGAACCTTCTTCCATAGATTCCTCACAGGAAGAAGATTCCTTGGAGAGACTCACCCCCGACTCCCCGTTCGAGGTCCTTGCTGAGATGCAAGAGGAGGGATCTTGCAAGGAAGAGGCTGCAAAGCCAGTGTTGGCTTTGGATGAGCACAGCGTGGATCTGGAAACACCAAGGAAGTCTTTCTTCTTCGCCGGAGGGATCGAAGGAGGCCCATTGGATGAAACTATATCTGGAATCAGAGCCGAGGCTGCTGCTGCCATTGGACCAAAGACCGATGACTTGAAGGCGAGCCTCCTACAGAAAGTCCTGCCCCCCCCTCAACCGGACCTTCCGGAGGAGATTCATGATGGTCAAAGCACAGCCTTCAGGCAAAGCACCGTCGCAGAAGGTGTGAGGTCATCACCCGTGGAAGCGGCTTTCAAAACCTTTCAACCGTCTCTTTTGGGTTCAATGACCAGCTCGCCCGATGCTGATCCTTGGGATCTGGCCCCTCAGACACAGGGTAAAGGGAAACCAGTCTTCGGTCTGGAAATGAACTTGGACCAGCATCCTTCAGACAGGACGATGGTGCCAGTGACCACACCTGATGAACAGTCTCCTGCAGAGGTTTGCACCGACTTGCCGACAAAGACCAGTCCAGATAACATTGTGGGGACTTCAGACCCTTTGACTGTATCCAGTGGCATTGGCACCTGGACAACAACAGCAGTGGGACGTGAACGTCTAATTGGTTTAGTAAATGTGACCCTTCAAACCTCACCGGAGACATCGGCCAGGAGCTCCATGGATGAGCTATGTTCCCTGGAAGAGGAGACCAAGGTTCCTTCTGTTCGGGCGATTTCCCAACTCATTGAGGACTCTATTCCGAGCCAGCTTACCTCACGAGTGCCAGCGGTTGAAACAGGAGTCACCCTGGATCGTGTCCTACCTGAAACATTGGAGAACACAGAGGTGGACAGTTCTGGAGAATCGGACGATACTGTGATTGAAGATCTCAAGGCACTCCCAGTACATGACTCCTTGGGCCAGAAAGCCATCAATGAGCAGAAGCTAATGGGTGATTCTAGTGGCTTTGAGAAACTCGCTTCGGTTCCAACAATAAACGTTACGGAGACCATGGAGCAGCAGGTGGCCAGTGACCAAGAGGATGACCCAGTGTCCAAAGGTGCTGAAGGGGGTCAGAATACACCTGCAGACACCAAAGATTCTCCGGGGGAGAGCGGAGGGGCTGCAGGACCCCCACCCGAGCTGCGTCTCACCAGAGAAGAGGCAGTTGAAGGAGCGAAGGTGACCATCGGAGAAATTGCGACGGGTTCCGAAGTATCTCCTTCCCCCTCTCCTCCCGCAACGCACCATCTCCCCTCGGAGGGGCAAGAATCCGCAGCCACAGAAATGGGCAAACGTGAACCAAAGCCCACCTTGCCGGTCCTGTTCGGCACATACTGTCCCCTTGTTGAGACACCTGCCCTGTCTCCAACTGCTCCCCCTGCCTCTCCGCACGTGGTGGACTCTCCAGGCGTGGCTGATTTCCCCAATATTGCGGAGCTTCCGATGCTGAGAGAAACCTCTGGACCTTTGCAGGAAATGATTCGAAGGTCGGCAATCCAAAGAGAGCAGATTGTTGGGGAAACGCAGCCTGTCCCGGTGACACCGACACCAGTACAGCTCCAAACCCAATCGGTCATTGTCAGATCCACGCCCATAGTTATCCAAACCCCATCTTTTATTGTCAAGTCCATGCCTGCAGTGACTGATCCAATAAAGTCCATGCCTATATTGACCGACCCTCTAAAGCCTCTGTCTGTAGTGACTGACCCTATAAAGTCCATGTCTGTAGTGACCGACCCTCTGAAGCCTCTGTCTGTAGTGACTGACCCTCTAAAGCCTCTGTCTGTAGTGACTGACCCTCTAAAGCCTCTGCATGTAGTGACTGACCCTCTAAAGCCTCTGCCTGTAGCGACTGACCCTCTAAAGCCTCTGTCTGTCGTGACTGACCCTCTAAAGCCTCTGTCTGTAGCGACTGACCCTCTAAAGCCTCTGTCTGTAGTGACTGACCCTCTAAAGCCTCTGCCTGTAGAGACTGACCCTCTAAAGCCTCTGCCTGTAGCGACTGACCCTCTAAAGCCTCTGCCTGTAGCGACTGACCCTCTAAAGCCTCTGCCTGTAGCGACTGACCCTCTAAAGCCTCTGCCTGTAGCGACTGACCCTCTAAAGCCTCTGCCTGTAGCGACTGACCCTCTAAAGCCTCTGCCTGTAGCGACTGACCCTCTAAAGCCTCTGCCTGTAGCGACTGACCCTCTAAAGCCTCTGCCTGTAGCGACTGACCCTCTAAAGCCTCTGCCTGTAGCGACTGACCCTCTAAAGCCTCTGCCTGTAGCGGCTGACGCTGTAAAGCCTCTGCCTGTAGTGACTGACCCTCTAAAGCCTCTGCCTGTAGCGACTGACGCTGTAAAGCCTCTGCCTGTAGCGACTGACGCTGTAAAGCCTCTGCCTGTAGTGACCGACCCTCTGAAGCCTCTGCCTGTAGTAACTGACCCTCTGAAGCCTCTGCCTGTAGTGACTGACCCTCTAAAGCCTCTGTCTGTAGTGACTGACCCTCTAAAGCCTCTGTCTGTAGTGACTGACCCTCTGAAGCCTCTGCCTGTAGTGACTGACCCTCTGAAGCCTCTGCCTGTAGTGACCGACCCTCTGAAGCCTCTGCCTGTAGTGACCGACCCTCTGAAGCCTCTGCCTGTAGTGACCGACCCTCTAAAGCCTCTGCCTGTAGTGACCGACCCTCTGAAGCCTCTGCCTGTAGTGACCGACCCTCTGAAGCCTCTGCCTGTAGTGACCGACCCTCTGAAGCCTCTGCCTGTAGTGACCGACCCTCTGAAGCCTCTGCCTGTAGTGACTGACCCTCTAAAGCCTCTGCCTGTAGTGACCGACCCTCTAAAGCCTCTGCCTGTAGTGACCGACCCTCTAAAGCCTCTGCCTGTAGTGACCGACCCTCTGAAGCCTCTGCCTGTAGTGACTGACCCTCTGCCTGTAGTGACTGACCCTCTGAAGCCTCTGCCTGTAGTGACTGACCCTCTGAAGCCTCTGCCTGTAGTGACTGACCCTCTGAAGCCTCTGCCTGTAGTGACTGACGTTCTAACATCCAGAGAGGTTGAATGTTCTCTCCCTCCAGTGGACCTATTGGTTGAGTGCAAGGTTGCACCATTGCCGCCGGCTCCAAGGCACTCCCGGGAATACCTCTCCCAGACCCAAGGGGCCAGTGTGCCGGATGAGACTCCAAGCCCTGGGACACCTCCCTCGCCGCGATCAATGATGGGGCAGGCAGTAGCCAAGGTCGGCCCTTCGCCCGGGGGTCCGGCTGCAGAGAAGCACCGAGGGGCCCCGGCTGGACGGACTGGTTGCCCGGGAGAGAACTTCGTTCCACCTGCTCCTGCGGCCGAGCTCCAGCTGATCAAGGGGGAGACGACACAACCCTCCCCCCAAACGGAGCATCCGGAACAGGCCCTGGGTTCCACGGAGAAGCATGAAGCTGCTGAAAGCCCCGTCCAGCCTCCGGCACGACCAGAGGACTCCGTGCCCCCTGCTGGCTCCGCCCTGGGACCCGACCAGGGACCCCAAGCTCCCGCCGAGGCTGTGGAGGTGGAAACGCTGGTTGGTGGCGAGACTTCCGACGGGCTGAGCAGGACGGCAGGTAAAAGCTTCGCTATGTGCATCTTTCTGTTCATTAACCTGCATCCCACCTCCTTTAACCAGTGTTTAAATCACAGCCTGGGATCTCCCTGTGCAAATCTGACCCAACGTCACTTAAAACTGTCTCTGTGTGTGTGTGTCTCTGTGTGTGTGTGTCTCTCTGTCTGTGTCTCTGTGTGTGTGTGTGACTCTGTGTGTGTGTGTGTCTCTGTGTGTGTGTGTCTCTGTGTGTGTGTGTGTCTCTGTGTGTGTGTGTGACTCTGTGTGTGTGTGTCTCTCTGTCTGTGTCTCTGTGTGTGTGTCTCTGTGTGTGTGTCTCTGTCTGTGTGTGTGTGTTTCTCTGTCTGTGTCTCTGTCTGTGTGTGTGTGTGTTTCTCTGTCTGTGTCTCTGTGTGTGACTCTGTGTGTGTGTGTCTCTCTGTCTGTGTCTCTGTCTGTGTGTGTGTGTGTCTCTGTCTGTGTCTCTGTCTGTGTGTGACTCTGTGTCTCTGTGTCTGTCCCCGTGAGCACAGATCAGATGTTGAAATCACATCGGCAGCTTCAGGTGTCTGTAGCCCAGGTTGATTTTTCTTTTTTAATTCTCATCCTTGTTTTCAAATCCCTCCATGGTCTCGCCCCTCCCTATCTCTGTAACCTCCTCCAGCCCTTACACCCCTCCCTATCTCTGTAACCTCCTCCAGCCCCTACACCCCTCCCTATCTCTGTAACCCACTCCAGCCCCTACACCCCTTCCTATCTCTAACCTCCTCCAGCCCCTACACCCCTCCGAGATCTCTGCACTCCTCCAATTCTGCCCTCTTGCCCATCCCCCGATTCCCATCGCTCCACCATCGGTGGCCGTGCCTTCAGCTGCCTGGGCCCCAAGCTCTGGAACTCCCTCCCTAAACCTCTCCGCCTCTCTCTCCTTAAAACCGACCTCTCTGACCCAGCTTTTGGTCACTTGTCCCACTATCTCCTTCTGTGGCTCGGGGTCAGGTTTTGTTTAATAATGGTTCCTGTGAGGCGCCCTGGGACAGTTCACTATATAACTGCAAGTAGCTGGAGTGATTTCCTCCAGTGTCCACTCCCTCCAGCCAATCCATCACCCCCGGTTTGTGCAGTTTGATTTGCTGGGATGTTCCATCGTGTTGTGATGGTTTGAAAGCCTTGCCTCGGAGCTTGAGCTGGTGAGAGGAGGAGTTTTTGGGACAGTTCAGTGTCTGTGTGTGGTCAGGGCCCGAGGAATGGCTGGTTTCCTGCACTGCCACCCTCGCCTGTAGCAGGGGAATGGGAACGACTGGAGTCTGTTGTGAGGATGTGAGGATTGCCGGCATCAGGGATTGGTCTCGTGTCCTCGCCGGATTTGTTGGGTGCTTGGGAATGTGCACATGAGCTGAGCGATCCATGTGTGTGTTCCCCCAGCCCCGCGCTCTGACAGTGGGTGACCCGTGTCCAGCGTGTCTCGCCAGCCCCCAGCCCCCAGCCCATCGGACAGCTCCAAGTGTCCCGGCCCCCAGCCCATCGGACAGCTCCAAGTGTCCCGGCCCCCAGCCCCCAGCCCATCGGACAGCTCCAAGTGTCCCGGCCCATCGGACAGCTCCAATGTCCCGGCCCCCAGCCCATTGGACAGCTCCAAGTGTCCCGGCCCCCAACCCATCGTACAGCTCCAAGTGTCCCCGGCCCCCAACCCATCGGACAGCTCCAAGTCTCCCCGGCCCCCGGCCCATCGGACAGCTCCAAGTGTCCCGGCCCCCAGCCCATCGGACAGCTCCAAGTGTCCCGGCCCCCAGCCCCCAACCCATCGTACAGCTCCAAGTCTCCCCGGCCCCCAGCCCATCGGACAGCTCCAAGTGTCCCGGCCCCCGGCCCCCAGCCCATTGGACAGCTCCAAGTGTCCCGGCCCCCAACCCATCGGACAGCTCCAAGTGTCCCCGCCCCCGGCCCCCGGCCCCCAACCCATCGGACAGCTCCAAGTGTCCCCGGCCCATCGGACAGTTCCAAGTGTCCCGGCCCCCAGCCCATCGGACAGCTCCAAGTGTCCCCGCCCACGGCCCCCAGCCCATCGGACAGCTCCAAGTGTCCCGGCCCCCAGCCCATCGGACAGCTCCAAGTGTCCCGACCCCTGGGCCATCGGACAGCTCCAAGTGTCCCCGCCCCCGGCCCCCAGCCCATCGGACAGCTCCAAGTGTCCCGGCCCCCAGCCCGAGCTTGCTGCGATGTGTTTGTGTTAAAGTGTTTCTGGGCACTTGGTGTCGAGGCGAATCCTCGATTGTCACCTGCCCAACTCTCTGGGTGCCTTCCCGCTGGATACAGACGTGGGGCACATACTTTGTTTCTGTTGCCGGCCAGTTACATGTTGCAAATGGTCTCGTTCTCAGCACTCTGAAACCTCCTTCCTCCACACCCGTGTTCCCCATTTCCTCTCGTCCCGGGCCCGAGCCTCTGTGCTTCAACAGCACCTATTCACATCCTCGGGATATCCCAATAGCTTCATGACCAGTCGTTGCTTTCCAAGGGTAGTCACAGTTACAATGTAGGAAATGTGGCAACCCATTTGTGCAGCAAGCTCCCAAAACCAGCAATGCAGTGAATCACACGAGCGTTTCATTTGGCTTTTTTATGTTGGTTAAAAATATTGGCCGAGGATCCCAGGGATAACAGTGCGGCGCTCCCTCAGTACTGCCCCTCCGACAGTGCGGCACTCCCTCAGTACAGCCCCTCCGACAGTGCGGCGCTCCCTCAGTACTGCCCCTCCGACAGTGCGGCACTCCCTCAGTACAGCCCCTCCGACAGTGCGGCGCTCCCTCAGTACTGCCCCTCCGACAGTGCGGCGCTCCCTCAGTACTGCCCCTCCGACAGTGCGGCACTCCCTCAGTACAGCCCCTCCGACAGTGCGGCGCTCCCTCAGTACTGCCCCTCCGACAGTGCGGCACTCCCTCAGTACTGCCCCTCCGACAGTGCGGCGCTCCCTCAGTACCGCCCCTCCGACAGTGCGGCGCTCCCTCAGTACCGCCCCTCCGACAGTGCGGCGCTCCCTCAGTACCGCCCCTCCGACAGTGGGGCACTCCCTCAGTACAGCCTCTCCGACAGTGCGGCACTCCCTCAGTACTGCCCCTCCGACAGTGCGACGCTCCCTCAGTACTGCCCCTCCGACAGTGCGACGCTCCCTCAGTACTGCCCCTCCGACAGTGCGGCGCTCCCTCAGTACTGCTCCTCCGACAGTGCGGCGCTCCCTCAGTACAGCCCCTCCGACAGTGGGGCACTCCCTCAGTACAGCCTCTCCGACAGTGCGGCACTCCCTCAGTACTGCCCCTCCGACAGTGGGGCACTCCCTCAGTACAGCCTCTCCGACAGTGCGACGCTCCCTCAGTACTGCCCCTCCGACAGTGCGGCGCTCCCTCAGTACCGCCCCTCCGACAGTGCGGCGCTCCCTCAGTACTGCCCCTCCGACAGTGCGGCACTCCCTCAGTACCGCCCCTCCGACAGTGCGGCGCTCCCTCAGTACTGCCCCTCCGACAGTGCGGCACTCCCTCAGTACTGCCCCTCCGACAGTGCGGCACTCCCTCAGTACAGCCCCTCCGACAGTGCGGCGCTCCCTCAGTACTGCCCCTCCGACAGCTGCAGGTGACTTCAGTTCCCTCTCAGTCGGAGGGGAAGACTCAGACTGTCTTTGCAGCTGGAAAGTTCACAGAGTTGGGCTTTGCTTGGACGCCCTACACAGTTAGATAGCCTGCCACGAGCGATTGGCAGTGGGGCTGAGCCACTGTGAAGAACTGTTCTCCAGCTTGGGCTGGCAGTAGTTGGGAGATGGGTGTGCTTTCTCTCGGTGCAGTTGTGTAATGTCCGTCAGGGGGCCAATCTGGGCTGTACAGCCTCGGTGTGTGGAGCGTCTCCGGGACTGTTGGCTGAATGTCGGAGCTGCTGCCTGGCTTGGAATGCAAAAGTCGGCTGATTTACTCGGTGAGAGGAAAGGGAAGGGCAACGTTTCCCTGTCCCTCCAACACTCATCCCATTTTGTTTGAACAAGGGTTACTGCCCCCTTTTCTCTGCCGCCCCCCCAACCCCAGCTCTAAATTCTGCAATTGCCCCTGTAGCTTCTCCCACTCCCATTCACTATGAGGGGGGCTGCACCTCCGATTCTCTATTGAGCAGCCGTGTCCTACAGGTCAAGAAGTTCACGTAATCTGCTCACGCCCCTCTAATCTGTGCGGAGTTCACTCACTGCTCACACGGTGGGTGGTGACAAGGGTTAATTTTTAAAACAGTGGTGGTGCCTGTGGACAGGTGGTGAATACAAATGTTTTGTTCCTTGTGTACAACGTGACTCGGGAACGTGCTCCACAGTGCCACTTCCTGGCCACAGCCGGCAACTACACCATGACAGGCAGCTGTTTACATACACAGTTTCCATTCGAAGTGTTTACACAAATAGTGCCCAAAATGTCAAGAACAGGAAGTGTGTGCACGCAGAATAATAATTGATTTCCCCCCGCGCTGGGGAGTTGGGACCAAGTGTGGTGTTGAGGTGAAGCGAGGTTTGAGAGCGGGGATAGATAGTCGGACCATGGTCTGCAGTTGTGATTAACCCAGCATTTTAACATCACAGATTCTATATTGTAACGTTGGATGTCCACATTTATAAAGGAAAGTGTTCTCTGTAAACACATCACGCTGCAATTACATCTTCCTTCCAATGGTGGTGCTGTGGTGCCTCCACTGGTGGGAGGGTGTAATTACATAGGAGGTTTCCATTAGAAGTGCAGACACCAGAATTTATCGTGGGGGAGGTGGGTGGCATTAATGAAAGGTGCGTACACATGTAGGATGTGTAATACTATCGACTGTGTTGGCTGAACTGTGAGATTATTGGGGTTTCCTCCAGGACTGTGAGGTTATTGGTGTTCCCCCCCCGGACTGAGATTATTGGGGTTCCCCCGGACTGTGATATTATTGGGGTACACCCCCTCCCCAGGACTGAGATTATTGGGGTCTCCCCAGGCTGTGAGGTTATTGGGGTACACCCCCTCCCCAGGACTGAGATTATTGGGTACCCCAGGCTGTGAGGTTATTGGGGTACACCCCCTCCCCAGGACTGAGATTATTGGGTACCCAGGCTGTGAGGTTATTGGGGTACACCCCTTCCTGGGACTGAGACAATTGGGGTACACCCCGGGACTGAGGATATTGGGGTACACCCCCTCTCCAGGACTGAGATTATTGGGGTCTCCCCAGGCTGTGAGGTTATTGGGGTACACCCCCTCCCCAGGACTGAGATTATTGGGGTACCCCCAGGCTGTGAGGTTATTGGGGTACACCCCCTCCCCAGGACTGAGATTATTGGGTACCCCAGGCTGTGAGGTTATTGGGGTACACCCCTCCCTGGGACTGAGACAATTGGGGTACACCCCGGGACTGAGGATATTGGGGTACACCCCCTCCCCAGGACTGAGATTATTGGGGTACCCCCAGGCTGTGAGGTTATTGGCCCCCCCCAATCTCCCAGGCTGACCCCCACGTGCAGTGCTGTAACTGGAGGTGCGGGTTGGGGGGAGTGGGGGTTACATGTTATACGGTTTTCATTGAAGCTGGAGCTCCTTGGTTGTAAAGCTGGCGAGGGAGGGTTATGTTTGGGGCTGACTCGGACCCAGTCAGTGACCTCGCTGGTACAGCCCGTGTGTTTGTGTCCGACCAGCAGATAGCCCAGCCCACTCGCTTGTCATCCACTGACCTGCTTTGCTCTCCAGGCCTGGAGCAATGCCAGCTTTGGGCTGTGCCCCCTGAAGGGCCCCCTTTGTTCTCTGTCAGTAGCCTGTCCCTGCTCGAGTGTTTCCCCAGGAGCGACCAATGCAGGATTTGACCCGACTGTTGTGCCTCAAACATCGAAACATCAGAGACAGGCAGAGGTTTTTGTTAGGGCAGGTGGGGCCTCCCCTTGGAGCAGCTGAGGAGATCCCTGCTCTGCTGGGAACATGGTGTGTGTTAATGTGCAAAGAGGGACTGTCTTTATACTGGTGCCAATCCCTGGTCAGCACCTCCCCCTCCCCTCCCCCCCAGTCAGTTGAACAATGTCTGTTTGTGCCCGTGTGTGTTGTGGCCGTCAGGACTCTGACACACGACTCTCTGCCTTCATTGCTTGCTCCTGACTGCGCTCTCGTTCTGTGTCAATTCTCAACACAGCTCCTGAGAGTTAATTCCCACCCACTGGAGGCTCAGTGTGTGATTGCATGGCCCAGTGCCGTGCCCAGTGAGCCCAGGAGGGGCCTAGTACCATCCCTGGTCCCTGGGGGAGTTGGGATCGTCTCCTGGTCCCTGGGGGAGTTGGGTTCTCAGTCGTTGGGCTGGTGATACGGGATTAGCCTCAATGCCTAGCGAATTGTTTGGTGTTCCCGTTGATAATTCGTGATGTGGGCATACTGGCCGAGGTTGGGATCGGACTGTGCTGTGACCTTGGTCGAGGGGAGGGTTTAGCCGGGTGTGTTGGGGGGAGATGGGGAGGTTTAGCCGGGTGTGTTGGGGGAGGGGGGGAGGGGAGGGTTAAGCCGGGTGTGTTGTGGGGAGGGGGGGTTTAGCTGGGTGTGTTGGGGGGGGAGGGGGGGTTTAGCCGGGTGTGTTGCGGGGGAGGGGGGGTTTAGCCGGGTGTGTTGGGAGGGGGGGAGGGGGGGTTTAGCCGGATGTGTTGGGGGGGGGAGGGGCGGGAGGTTTTTTTTAGCCGGGTGTGTTGCGAGGGAGGGGAGGGTTCAGCCGGGTGTGTTGGGGGGGGGGGAGGGTTTAGCTGGGTGTGTTGGGGGGGAGGGGAGGGTTTAGCTGGGTGTGTTGGGGGGGAGGGGAGGGTTTAGCTGGGTGTGTTGGGGGGGAGGGGAGGGTTTAGCTGGGTGTGTTGGGGGGGAGGGGAGGGTTTAGCTGGGTGTGTTGGGGGGGAGGGGAGGGTTTAGCCGGGTATGTTGGGGGGGAGGGGAGGGTTTAGCCGGGTGTGTTGCGGGGGAGGGGAGGGTTTAGCCGGGTGTGTTGCGGGGGAGGGAGGGTTTAGCTGGGTGTGTTGGGGGGGAGGGGAGGGGGGGTTTAGCCGGGTGTGTTGGGGGGGAGGGGAGGGGGGGTTTAGCCGGATGTGTTGGGGGGGGGGGAGGGGTTTTTTAGCCGGGTGTGTTGGGGGAGGGGGGTTTAGCCGGGTGTTTTGGGGGGGAGGGGATGGTTTAGCCAGGTGTGTTGGGGGGGGGGGGGTTTAGCCGGGTGTTTTGGGGGGGAGGGGATGGTTTAGCCAGGTGTGTTGGGGGGGGGGGGGTTTAGCTGGGTGTGTTGCGAGGGAGGGGAGGGTTCAGCCGGGTGTGTTGGGGGAGGGGGGTTTAGCCGGGTGTTTTGGGGGGGAGGGGATGGTTTAGCCAGGTGTGTTGGGGGGGGGGGGGTTTAGCCGGGTGTTTTGGGGGGGAGGGGATGGTTTAGCCAGGTGTGTTGGGGGGGGGGGGGGTTTAGCTGGGTGTGTTGCGAGGGAGGGGAGGGTTCAGCCGGGTGTGTTGGGGGGGGGGGGGGGGTTTAGCCGGGTGTTTTGGGGGGGAGGGGATGGTTTAGCCAGGTGTGTTGGGGAGGGGGGTTTAGCCGGGTGTGTTGGGGGAGGGGGGGTTTAGCCGGGTGTGTTGGGGGAGGGGGGGAGGGAGGGTTTAGCTGGGTGTGTTGCGGGGGAGGGGAGGGTTTAGCTGGGTGTGTTGCGGGGGAGGGGAGGGTTTAGCTGGGTGTGTTGCGGGGGAGGGGAGGGTTTAGCTGGGTGTGTTGGGGGGAGGGGAGGGTTTAGCCGGGTGTGTTGGGGGGGAGGGAGGGTTTAGCTGGGTGTGTTGGGGGGAGGGGAGGGTTTAGCTGGGTGTGTTGGGGGGGAGGGGAGGGTTTAGCTGGGTGTGTTGGGGGGGGGGGGGGGGTTTAGCCGGGTGTGTTGCGGGGGAGGGAGGGTTTAGCTGGGTGTGTTGGGGGGGGGGGGGGGTTTAGCCGGGTGTGTTGCGGGGGAGGGGAGGGTTTAGCTGGGTGTGTTGGGGGGGAGGGGAGGGTTTAGCCGGGTGTGTTGCGGGGGAGGGGAGGGTTTAGCTGGGTGTGTTGCGGGGGAGGGGGGGTTTAGCCGGGTGTGTTGGGGGGGAGGGAGGGTTTAGCTGGGTGTGTTGGGGGGGGGGGTTTAGCCGGGTGTGTTGCGGGGGAGGGGAGGGTTTAGCTGGGTGTGTTGGGGGGGAGGGGAGGGTTTAGCCGGGTGTGTTGGGGGGGGGAGGGGGGGTTTAGCTGGGTGTGTTGGGGGGGAGGGGAGGGTTTAGCCGGGTGTGTTGGGGGAGGGGGGGTTTAGCCGGGTGTGTTGGGGGGGGGGAGGGGTGTTTAGCCGGTTGTGTTGGGGGAGGGGGGGTTCAGCCGGGTGTGTTGGGGGGGGGAGGGGGGGTTTAGCTGGGTGTGTTGGGGGGGAGGGGAGGGTTTAGCCGGGTGTGTTGGGGGGGAGGGGAGGGTTTAGCCGGGTGTGTTGGGGGGGGGGAGGGGGGGTTTAGCCGGGTGTGTTGGGGGGGAGGGGAGGGTTTAGCCGGGTGTGTTGGGGGGGAGGGAGGGTTTAGCTGGGTGTGTTGGGGGGGAGGGGAGGGTTTAGCTGGGTGTGTTGGGGGGGGAGGGGAGGGTTTAGCCGGGTGTGTTGCGGGGGAGGGAGGGTTTAGCTGGGTGTGTTGGGGGGGGGGGTTTAGCCGGGTGTGTTGGGGGGGAGGGAGGGTTTAGCTGGGTGTGTTGGGGGGGAGGGGAGGGTTTAGCTGGGTGTGTTGGGGGGGGGGGGGTTTAGCCGGGTGTGTTGCGGGGGAGGGGAGGGTTTAGCCGGGTGTGTTGGGGGAGGGGGAGTTTAGTCGGGTGTGTTGGGGGGGGGGGAGGGGTGTTTAGCCGGTTGTGTTGGGGGAGGGGGGGTTTAGCCGGGTGTGTTGGGGGGGGGAGAGGGGGTTTAGCTGGGTGTGTTGGGGGGGAGGGGAGGGTTTAGGCGGGTGTGTTGGTGGGGGGTGGGTTTAGCCGGTGGGGGGGGGGTTTAGCCGGGTGTGTTGGGGGGGGGGTTTAGTTGGGTGTGTTGGGGGGGGGGGTTTAGCCGGGTGTGTTGGGGGGAGGGGGGGTTTAGCTGGGTGTGTTGGGGGGGGGGTTTAGTTGGGTGTGTTGGGGGGGGGGGTTTAGCTGGGTGTGTTGGGGCGGAGGGGGGGTGTTTAGCTGGGTGTGTTGGGGGGGGGGTTTAGCTGGGTGTGTTGGAGGGGGGGGGGGTTTAGCCGGGTGTGTTGCGGGGGAGGGGGGGGTTTAGCCGGGTGTGTTGGGGGGGGGGGTTTAGCTGGGTGTGTTGGGGGGGGGGGGGGTTAGCCGGGTGTGTTGGTGGGGGGGGGGGTTTAGCCGGGTGTGTTGGTGGGGGGGGGGGGGGTTAGCCGGGTGTGTGGGGGGGGTTTAGCTGGGTGTGTTGGTGGGGGGGGGGTTTAGCCGGGTGTGTTGCGGGCGAGGGGAGGGTTTAGCCGGGTGTGTTGGGGGGGGGAGGGGCGGTTTAGCCGGGTGTGTTGGGGGGGGGAGGGAGGGGGTGCTTTAGCCGGGTGTGTTGGGGGGGGGAGGGTTTAGCAGGGTGTGTTGGGGGGGAGGGGAGAGTTTAGCCGGGTGTGTTGGGGGGGAGGGGGGGTTTAGCCGGGTGTGTTGGGGGGGAGGGAGGGTTTAGCAGGGTGTGTTGGGGGGGAGGGGTGTTTAGCCGGGTGTGTTGGGGGGGAGGGGGTGTTTAGCCGGGTGTGTTGGGGGGGAGGGGAGGGTTTAGCCGGGTGTGTTGGGGGGGAGGGGTGTTTAGCCGGGTGTGTTGGGGGGGAGGGGAGGGTTTAGCCGGGTGTGTTGGGGGGGAGGGGGGGTTTAGCTGGGTGTGTTGGGGGGGAGGGGGTGTTTAGCCGAGTGTGTTGGGGGGGAGGGGGCTTTAGCCGGGTGTGTTGGGGGGGAGGGGTGTTTAGCCGGGTGTGTTGGGGGGGAGGGGGCTTTAGCCGGGTGTGTTGGGGGGGCAGGGTTTAGCCGGGTGTGTTGGGGGGGAGGGGTGTTTAGCCGGGTGCGTTGGGGGGGAGGGGGTGTTTAGCCGAGTGTGTTGGGGGGGAGGAGGGGTTTAGCCGGGTGTGTTGGGGGGGGAGGGGGGTTTAGCCGGGTGTGTTGGGGGGGAGGGGTGTTTAGCCGGGTGTGTTGGGGGGGAGGGGGGTTTAGCCGGGTGTGTTGGGGGGGAGGGGGGTTTTAGCCGGGTGTGTTGGGGGGGGGAGGGGGGCTTTAGCAGGGTGTGTTGGGGGGGAGGGGAGAGTTTAGCCGGGTGTGTTGGGGGGGAGGGGGGGTTTAGCCGGGTGTGTTGGGGGGAGGGGAGGTTTAGCAGGGTGTGTTGGGGGGGAGGGGTGTTTAGCCGGGTGTGTTGGGGGGGAGGGGGTGTTTAGCCGGGTGTGTTGGGGGGGAGGGGAGGGTTTAGCCGGGTGTGTTGGGGGGGAGGGGTGTTTAGCCGGGTGTGTTGGGGGGGAGGGGAGGGTTTAGCCGGGTGTGTTGGGGGGGAGGGGGGGTTTAGCTGGGTGTGTTGGGGGGGAGGGGGTGTTTAGCCGAGTGTGTTGGGGGGGAGGGGGCTTTAGCCGGGTGTGTTGGGGGGGAGGGGTGTTTAGCCGGGTGTGTTGGGGGGGAGGGGGCTTTAGCCGGGTGTGTTGGGGGGGCAGGGTTTAGCCGGGTGTGTTGGGGGGGAGGGGTGTTTAGCCGGGTGTGTTGGGGGGGAGGGGGTGTTTAGCCGAGTGTGTTGGGGGGGAGGAGGGGTTTAGCCGGGTGTGTTGGGGGGGGAGGGGGGTTTAGCCGGGTGTGTTGGGGGGGAGGGGTGTTTAGCCGGGTGTGTTGGGGGGGAGGGGGGTTTAGCCGGGTGTGTTGGGGGGGAGGGGGGTTTTAGCCGGGTGTGTTGGAGGGGGGAGGGGGCTTTAGCAGGGTGTGTTGGGGGGGAGGGGAGAGTTTAGCCGGGTGTGTTGGGGGGAGGGGGGGTTTAGCCGGGTGTGTTGGGGGGAGGGGAGGTTTAGCCGGGTGTGTTGGGGGGGGAGGGGGGTTTAGCCGGGTGTGTTGGGGGGAGGGGAGGTTTAGCCGGGTGTGTTGGGGGGGGAGGGGGGCTTTAGCAGGGTGTGTTGGGGGGGAGGGGAGAGTTTAGCCGGGTGTGTTGGGGGGGAGGGGGGGTTTAGCCGGGTGTGTTGGGGGGAGGGGAGGTTTAGCCGGGTGTGTTGGGGGGGGAGGGGGGGTTTAGCCGGGTGTGTTGGGGGGAGGGGAGGTTTAGCCGGGTGTGTTGGGGGGAGGGGAGGTTTAGTCGGGTGTGTTGGGGGGGAGGGGGGGTTTAGCCGGGTGTGTTGGGGGGAGGGGAGGTTTAGTCGGGTGTGTTGGGGGGGAGGGGGGGTTTAGCCGGGTGTGTTGGGGGGCGGGGTTTAGCCGGGTGTGTTGGTGAGGGGGAGGGGTTGTTTAGCCGGGTGTGTTGGTGGGCGGGGTTTAGCCGGGTGTGTTGGGGGGGAGGGGATTTAGCCGGGTGTGTTGGGGGGGAGGGGGTGTTTAGCCGAGTGTGTTGGGGGGGAGGAGGGGTTTAGCCGGGTGTGTTGGGGGGGGAGGGGGGTTTAGCCGGGTGTGTTGGGGGGGAGGGGTGTTTAGCCGGGTGTGTTGGGGGGGAGGGGGGTTTAGCCGGGTGTGTTGGGGGGGAGGGGGGTTTTAGCCGGGTGTGTTGGAGGGGGGAGGGGGGCTTTAGCAGGGTGTGTTGGGGGGGAGGGGAGAGTTTAGCCGGGTGTGTTGGGGGGGAGGGGGGGTTTAGCCGGGTGTGTTGGGGGGAGGGGAGGTTTAGCCGGGTGTGTTGGGGGGGGAGGGGGGGTTTAGCCGGGTGTGTTGGGGGGAGGGGAGGTTTAGCCGGGTGTGTTGGGGGGGGAGGGGGGCTTTAGCAGGGTGTGTTGGGGGGGAGGGGAGAGTTTAGCCGGGTGTGTTGGGGGGGAGGGGGGGTTTAGCCGGGTGTGTTGGGGGGAGGGGAGGTTTAGCCGGGTGTGTTGGGGGGGGAGGGGGGGTTTAGCCGGGTGTGTTGGGGGGAGGGGAGGTTTAGCCGGGTGTGTTGGGGGGAGGGGAGGTTTAGTCGGGTGTGTTGGGGGGGAGGGGGGGTTTAGCCGGGTGTGTTGGGGGGGGAGGGGGGGTTTAGCCGGGTGTGTTGGGGGGAGGGGAGGTTTAGCCGGGTGTGTTGGGGGGAGGGGAGGTTTAGTCGGGTGTGTTGGGGGGGAGGGGGGGTTTAGCCGGGTGTGTTGGGGGGCGGGGTTTAGCCGGGTGTGTTGGTGAGGGGGAGGGGTTGTTTAGCCGGGTGTGTTGGTGGGCGGGGTTTAGCCGGGTGTGTTGGGGGGGAGGGGATTTAGCCGGGTGTGTTGGTGGGGGGGAGGGGTTGTTTAGCCGGGTGTGTTGGTGGGCGGGGTTTAGCCGGGTGTGTTGGTGGGGGGGAGTGGTTGTTTAGCCGGGTGTGTTGGGGGGGGGGGGGGGGGAGGGGAGGGTTTAGCCGGGTGTGGACGGTATTGTGGGGGGGCGGGGGTGAGCCAGGGTGGGGGGGGCGGGGGAAACGGGGTCAGTTACCCCATTGATGCCTCTAAAAGCAGAACAGTCCCGGGTCACGCCTCTGGTGCGAGCTCATCTCAGGCTGGCAGCGAGGGTCGGGGCCTGGATTGCCCCGGTGCCTGGGGGGGGGGGGGTGGGGGAGCGGGAGACTCAGTGTGTGGGGGGGCGGAGACTCTGTGTGGGGGTGGGGGAGGGAGGGGGGGAGACTCAGTGTGGGGGGGGGGAAGGGGGGAGACTCAGTGTGGTGGGGGGGGGAGACTCAGTGTGTGGGGGACGGGTCTCGGTGTGTGTGGGGGGGGGGTCTCGGTGTGTGGGGGGTGGGCTCGGTGTGTGTGGGGGGGTGGGCTCGGTGTGTGTGTGAGGGGTGGGTCTCGATGTGTGTGGGGGGGTGGGCTCGGTGTGTGTGTGGGGGGGTCTCGGTGTGTGGGGGGGGTCTCGGTGTGTGTGTGTGTGGGGGGGTTTCGGTGTGTGTGGGGGGGTGGGCTCGGTGTGTGTGTGGGGGGTGGGCTCGGTGTGTGTGGGGGGGGTCTCGGGGTGGGGGGGTCTCTGTGGGGGGGGGTCTCGGTGTGTGTGGGGGGGGGTGGGCTCGGTGTGTGTGGGGGGGTGGGCTCGGTGTGTGGGGGGGTGGTCTCGGTGTGTGTGTGTGTGGGGTGGGCTCGGTGTGTGTGGGGGGTGGGCTCGGTGTGTGTGGGGGGGGTGGTCTCGGTGTGTGTGGGGGGGTGGGCTCGGTGTGTGTGGGGGGGGTGGTCTCGGTGTGTGTGGGGGGGTGGTCTCGGTGTGTGTGGGGGGGTGGACTCGGTGTGTGTGGGGGGGTGGGCTCGGTGTGTGTGGGGGGGGTGGTCTCGGTGTGTGTGGGGGGGTGGGCTCGGTGTGTGGGGGGGTGGTCTCGGTGTGTGTGTGTGTGGGGTGGGCTCGGTGTGTGTGGGGGGGGTGGGCTCGGTGTGTGTGGGGGGGTGGGCTCGGTGTGTGTGGGGGGGGTGGGCTCGGTGTGTGTGTGGGGTGGGCTCGGTGTGTGTGGGGGGGTGGGCTCGGTGTGTGTGGGGGGGGTGGTCTCGGTGTGTGTGTGGGGGGGTGGTCTCGGTGTGTGTGGGGGGGGTGGTCTCGGTGTGTGTGGGGGGGTGGGCTCGGTGTGTGTGGGGGGGTGGTCTCGGTGTGTGTGGGGGGGTGGTCTCGGTGTGTGTGGGGGGTGGGCTCGGTGTGTGTGGAGGGGGTCTCGGTGTGTGTGGGGGGTGGGCTCGGTGTGTGTGGGGGGGTGGGCTCGGTGTGTGTGGGGGGGTGGGCTCGGTGTGTGTGGGGGGGGTCTCGGTGTGTGTGGGGGGGGTGGGCTCGGTGTGTGTGGGGGGGTGGGCTCGGTGTGTGTGGGGGGGGTGGGCTCGGTGTGTGGGGGGGTGGGCTCGGTGTGTGTGGGGGGGGTGGGCTCGGTGTGTGTGGGGGGGGTGGGCTCGGTGTGTGTGGGGGGGTGGGCTCGGTGTGTGTAAGGGGGTGGGCTCGGTGTGTGTAGGGGGGTGGGCTCGGTGTGTGTAGGGGGGTGGGCTCGGTGTGTGTGTGGGGGGGGTCTCGGTGTGTGTGGGGGGGGTGGGCTCGGTGTGTGTAGTTAGGTGGGCTCGGTGTGTGTGTGGGGGGGTGGGCTCGGTGTGTGTGTGGGGGGGTCTCGGTGTGTGTGTGGGGGGTGGGCTCGGTGTGTGTGGGGGGGTGGGCTCGGTGTGTGTAGTTAGGTGGGCTCGGTGTGTGTGGGGGGGTGGGCTCGGTGTGTGTGTGGGGGGGGTCTCGGTGTGTGTGGGGAGGGTGGGCTCGGTGTGTGGGGAGGGTGGGCTCGGTGTGTGTGGGGGGGTGGGCTCGGTGTGTGTAGGGGGGTGGGCTCGGTGTGTGTAGGGGGGTGGGCTCGGTGTGTGTAGGGGGGTGGGCTCTGTGTGTGTAGGGGGGTGGGCTCGGTGTGTGTAGGGGGGTGGGCTCTGTGTGTGGGGGGGGTCTCGGTGTGTGTAGTTAGGTGGGCTCGGTGTGTGTGGGGGGGTGGGCTCGGTGTGTGTGGGGGGGTGGGCTCGGTGTGTGTAGTTAGGTGGGCTCGGTGTGTGTGGGGGGGGTGGGCTCGGTGTGTGTGGGGGGGTGGGCTCGGTGTGTGTGGGGGGTGGGCTCGGTTTGTGTGGGGGGGTGGGCTCGGTGTGTGTAGTTAGGTGGGCTCGGTGTGTGTGGGGGGGTGGGCTCGGTGTGTGTGGGGGGGTGGGCTCGGTGTGTGTGTGGGGGGGGGTCTCGGTGTGTGTGGGGAGGGTGGGCTCGGTGTGTGGGGAGGGTGGGCTCGGTGTGTGTGGGGGGGTGGGCTCGGTGTGTGTAGGGGGGTGGGCTCGGTGTGTGTAGGGGGGTGGGCTCGGTGTGTGTAGGGGGGTGGGCTCTGTGTGTGTAGGGGGGTGGGCTCGGTGTGTGTAGGGGGGTGGGCTCTGTGTGTGGGGGGGGTCTCGGTGTGTGTAGTTAGGTGGGCTCGGTGTGTGTGGGGGGTGGGCTCGGTGTGTGTGGGGGGGTGGGCTCGGTGTGTGTAGTTAGGTGGGCTCGGTGTGTGTGGGGGGGTGGGCTCGGTGTGTGTGGGGGGGTGGGCTCGGTGTGTGTGGGGGGTGGGCTCGGTTTGTGTGGGGGGGTGGGCTCGGTGTGTGTAGTTAGGTGGGCTCGGTGTGTGTGGGGGGGTGGGCTCGGTGTGTGTGGGGGGGTGGGCTCGGTGTGTGTGGGGGGTGGGCTCGGTGTGTGTGGGGGGGTCGCGGTGTG
>NC_092003.1:840285-889851 GCF_044704955.1 Pristiophorus japonicus
GTTGCTGTGTTATGGTGAACCGCTCTCTTGTCTCGCTCTCTGTCTCGCTCTCTGTCTCGCTCTCTGTCTCGCTCTCTGTCTCGCTCTCTGTCTCGCTCTCTGTCTCGCTCTCTGTCTCGCTCTCTGTCTCGCTCTCTGTCTCGCTCTCTGTCTCGCTCTCTGTCTCGCTCTCTGTCTCGCTCTCTGTCTCGCTCTCTGTCTCGCTCTCTGTCTCGCTCTCTGTCTCGCTCTCTGTCTCGCTCTCTGTCTCGCTCTCTGTCTCGCTCTCTGTCTCGCTCTCTGTCTCGCTCTCTGTCTCGCTCTCTGTCTCGCTCTCTGTCTCGCTCTCTGTCTCGCTCTCTGTCTCGCTCTCTGTCTCGCTCTCTGTCTCGCTCTCTGTCTCGCTCTCTGTCTCGCTCTCTGTCTCTCGCTCTCTGTCTCTCGCTCTCTGTCTCTCGCTCTCTGTCTCTCGCTCTCTGTCTCTCGCTCTCTGTCTCTCGCTCTCTGTCTCTCGCTCTCTGTCTCTCGCTCTCTGTCTCTCGCTCTCTGTCTCTCGCTCTCTGTCTCTCGCTCTCTGTCTCTCGCTCTCTGTCTCTCGCTCTCTGTCTCTCGCTCTCTGTCTCTCGCTCTCTGTCTCTCGCTCTCTGTCTCTCGCTCTCTGTCTCTCGCTCTCTGTCTCTCGCTCTCTGTCTCTCGCTCTCTGTCTCTCGCTCTCTGTCTCTCGCTCTCTGTCTCTCGCTCTCTGTCTCTCGCTCTCTGTCTCTCGCTCTCTGTCTCTCGCTCTCTGTCTCTCGCTCTCTGTCTCTCGCTCTCTGTCTCTCGCTCTCTGTCTCTCGCTCTCTGTCTCTCGCTCTCTGTCTCTCGCTCTCTGTCTCTCGCTCTCTGTCTCTCGCTCTCTGTCTCTCGCTCTCTGTCTCTCGCTCTCTGTCTCTCGCTCTCTGTCTCTCGCTCTCTGTCTCTCGCTCTCTGTCTCTCGCTCTCTGTCTTCCCTGGTGTTTCAGCGAACGTGCCCAGTGATTGGCTGAGCAGCGCTGACTCGGGAAGACCCCGGTTTGGTTCCTGGGTCTGTGGGGGTGGGGGGGGGGGGGGGGGGTGTTTGTGGAAGGGCTGCTGTGATGGTCCTGGCCACCGGGCATTATGTAGGGGAAAGTCGGGCGGTGCCCGTCATCGTCATTGTGCAAGGTACTGGAGAGCAAACCATGCCCACGGACCTGCACCAAAACCCCTCCTTCATTGGTGCAAAGTGTGCCCGGGGTGGGGGGTAAGGTGTGCCCCGGGGGGGGGGGGGGTAAGGTGTGCCCCGGGGGGGGGTAAGGTGTGCCCGGGGGGTAGGGTGTGCCTGGGGGTGGGGGGGTAAGGTGTGCCCCGGGGGGGGGAAGGTGTGCCCCGGGGGAGGGGGTAAGGTGTGCCCCGGGGGGGGGGTAAAGGTGTGCCCGGGGGGGGGGGGGGTAAGGTGTGCCCCGGGGGGGGGGTAAGGTGTGCTCCGGGGGGGGGTAAGGTGTGCCCCGGGGGGGGGGTAAGGTGTGCCCCGGGGGGGGGGGGGTAAGGTGTGCCCCGGGGGGGGTAAGGTGTGCCCCGGGGGGGGGTAAGGTGTGCTCCGGGGGGGGTAAGGTGTGCCCGGGGGGGGGGGTTAAGGTGTGCTCCGGGGGGGGGGGGGGTAAGGTGTGCCCTGGGGGGGTAAGGTGTGCCCCGGGGTGGGGGGGTAAGGTGTGCCCGGGGGTGGTGGGGGTAAGGTGTGCCCCGGGGGGGGTAAGGTGTGCCCGGGGGTGGTGGGGGTAAGGTGTGCCCCGGGGGGGGTAAGGTGTGCCCGGGGGTGGTGGGGGTAAGGTGTGCCCGGGGGTGGTGGGGGTAAGGTGTGCCCGGGGGTGGGGGGGTAAGGTGTGCCCGGGGGTGGGGGGGTAAGGTGTGCCCGGGGGTGGTGGGGGTAAGGTGTGCCCCGGGGAGGTAAGGTGTGCCCGGGGGTGGTGGGGGTAAGGTGTGCCCCGGGGGGGTGTTGCCGTGACGCTGTGCGGTGCAGGTTGGGTTGTTTAGCACTGTGTCAACCCTGAGGTGTGCAACGACCTTCACTCGCACTCCAGCCTGTGTACCTTCACACACTGTGTACAGCTGCAGTTAGTGGGAGTGACCCACTCCGCCCCACGTGTACTCCCCTCCCCTCCCGCCGGTGCAAGCTCCTGTTGAGAAGGAAGGTGAGCAGACAGGACACCAGAATGTGCAACCTGTTCACAGTGAGTGAGCGAACCGTCCATTCAGTTGCAGTGTTGTTTGGCCTTGCGTACTGAAGACACAGGGCCTGGGTATCGTCTGTAAACACATCATTTAGTTGAAGACTGTGGATAAATGTGGGTTCCAGTTATTGCTGAAGTTGGAGCCTGTGTACAGAGTTTGTTGTGCTGACACTTGGAACTGAGCGAAGCAGGGGTCTGGGGTCCTCGACTCTCTGGGCGTGCTGTGACTTTCTGAACATTGTGCAGTAATATCCCCCTGTGGATATAGAGATTAAATACTGTAAATACAGTCACACAGCTCCTTGGTTGTTGCACTGGAGCTTTCGAATGTTCCACATTGATTTACGGCCAGTCTTAATCCACCCAAGGAGCAGACCAGTGAGCTGCTCGGGAGAGTGCCTTTCACACCGATTCCAGAGCAGCAGCCGCTGCTACAACACTGTGACCGTAGCAATGCCCTTCACTGAAAGGGCACAGGAATGGTCAGCTTTCCGGAGTGATGGGGGGCGGGGGAGGTGGACGGGGTGGGTTCCGAAGGTGGGGAGGTGTTTGGGAACAGTGTGGGGGGGTGGGGCGGGGGCGGGGCCTGATCACAGAGTATTAAGCGAATAATGTATTCTTTCTGATTCGCCGTCATGTCTGTGATTGACACGGAATCACTGCAGGGTAGAAGCAGGACAATATCTTGCAGTGTTGGAAAATACCCCTCACAGCAACGAGTTGCTCATCGGAACAGGAGGAGGCCATTAAGTCCCTCGAGCCTGTTCTGCCATTCAATTAGGTGACAGCTGATCTGATACTGACAGCTTGTGCTGAGCTGGGAAGCTGTGGGGCGAATTGAGCTGCCAGCATTATCTGTATCTCCCGTCTCCCCTCTCTCACTCTTGCTTTCTGCATCTGATCCTTCCTCAAGCGTGCAGAGAGGGGTCACACTACTGCTTTCTAGGTCCCTTCAGATTAATGATTTAACTAATACTTTCCCGTGAGTAATTAGCTTGTTACTTCTAGACTTGGCTATTCCAACGCATTCCTGGCTGGCCTTCCACATTCCACCCGACGTAAACTCGAGCTGATCCAAAACTCGGCTGCCCATTCCCTAACTCACACCGAGTCCCGCTCACCCATCACCCCCTGTGCTCACTGCCCCGTGTCCTAACTCACACCGAGTCCCGCTCACCCATCGTCCCCTGTGCTTGCTGCCCCGTGTCCTAACTCGCACCCAGTCCCGCTCACCCATCACCCCCTGTGCTCACTGCCCCATGTCCTAACTCGCACCCAGTCCCGCTCACCCATCACCCCCTGTGCTTGTTGGCCCCCGTGTCTTAACTCGTACCCAGTCCCGCTCACCCATCACCTCCTGTGCTCAATGCCCCGTGTCCTAACTCGCACCCAGTCCCGCTCACCAATCACCCCCTGTGCTCACTGACCGTGTCTTAACTCGTACCCAGTCCCGCTCACCCATCACCTCCTGTGCTCAATGCCCCGTGTCCTAACTCGCACCCAGTCCCGCTCACCCATCACCCCCTGTGCTCGCTGCCCCGTGTCCTAACTCACACCGAGTCCCGCTCACCCATCACCCCCTGTGCTCGCTGACCCATGTCCTAACTCGTACCCAGTCCCACTCACCAATCACCCCCTGTGCTTGCTGCCATGTGTCCTAACTCGCACCCAGTCCCGCTCACCCATCACCCCCTGTGCTCGCTGCCCTGTGTCCTAACTCGCACCAAGTCCCACTCACCCATCTTCCCCTGTACTCGCTGACCTACATTGACTCCCGGTCCGGCAACGCCTCGATTTCAAAATCCTCATCCTTGTTTACAAATCCCTCCATGGCCCTCGCCCCTCCCTATCTCTGTAACCTCCTCCAGCCCCACAACCCCCCGAGATGTCTGCGCTCCTCTAATTCTGCCCTCCTGACCATCCCTGATTATAATCGCTCCATCATCGGTGGCCGTGCCTTCTGTTGCCTGGGCTCCAAGCTCTGGAACTCCCTCCCTAAACCTCTCCACCTCTCTACCTCTCTCTCCTCCTTCAAGATGCTCCTTAAAACTTACCTCTTTGACCCAGCTTTTGGTCACCTGCTGTAACCACTGGCTCGGATTGAAATTTATTTTTTTGTCTTATAATATTTCACTACGTTAAAGGCGCTATATAAATACAAGTTGTTGTTGTTTTCATTGTTGCCCTTGTGAAGTTTATCTTTTGTAATGACCCTTGGCCAGACGGGCAAGGCGACAGGCCTGTCTGAGCGTGGGGAGAGCGCAGCCTGGGCTGCTGCCCCTCACTCTGGGATATAGCTCGCCACCCCGTCACTAAAGCACAGGCGCGTTTGTGACGCTGCTGTGAGTTGGGGAGATGTTGGAGACCTTTTGAGGTGGGGGTTGGAGGACAGTACATGGAATTGTGTTGGCTGATTTTGGATTGAAGCCAGTCAGAATGTTTCTCTTTAAATCGGTGTCAGCATAGAATGGCCATGTGTCGATATCTGTTTTGAGCCAATCAGATTGTTTGATCCTCGCGGATCGCCCATAGAATTGTGCGCAGTAATCAGAACCATATTGGTGTTGAAGTGTGATAGCTGAGGCCAATCGCGAGCTCCAATATTCTGTCAATATGTGGCCCGATATATTGTGAATCATTGGATTTCTCCTGACACCAAATTGGACAGATAAAACTCTCATAGTGCATTTAAGCACTCCCTCAGTACTGCACTGAAGTGTCGGGCCAGATTATGTGCTTTGGGACTTGAACCCACAACCTTCTGACTTGTGGGCAAGAGTGTTTGCAAATGATTCAGGCTTTAGTCAGAACCCTGGCTTTGTTCTTTGTTTGAGTGTGGTCAGATATGTCAAATAGAGGCTTGAGATATTTATTCTGCCACTGGTATATTCTGTTCTGAGGGTGTCTGCTTATCCCAAATATTGTTTTATTTCTATAAACCATTTAAACAAAAAAGTGTGACACTTGCCGTGTGGTGAATGGGCAGTTGGAGTGCTGTTTTATTACACGGAACCGCTATCTAGCAGCTGTTTGTGGTGAATTGGGTAATGTTTTAAACTGAGGGGAGGAGAGCTGTGCCAAGATGGAGCTTTGCTTGACTTAGCCTGTTCCCTATCAGACTCGAAACACTTAATTGTTCGAAGTAAGGTCACTTTGAGCAGTGTTTTTTCTGGCTATGGAGCGATCAGATGAGAAGGTGTCTGTTGCTCAGACGCTCAGCATTTTAACATTTTGTGTCTGTAACAGAGAGTGGTGTCTGGCAATATTGATGTACAGTAATTTATATTTTAAAGTATCCATAGATAAATATTTGTGATGAGATTTCCCGTAGTGTTGCTCATGAACTGAATGATCAGCTGAATTTCAGTGTTATGCTGTGAAATGTGCACAAGTCCCTTGAAGGTCACAAGATCGAATTGTTATGTAAACACAGGCTGGGGCTGATGTGAGTTTGTTTGGTTGGGTCATTTAGCAGATTGCGAGACGTTGTGTTGCTCAGGTTTGTGCGGCAGTTCCCATGCACCCAGCGTTGTACCAACAGCAAAAACCGGCAGCTGGACATTTTTAGTCTACGAGTTAAACTTCCCCATCTCTGTAACCTCCCTCAGCCCACCGAGATCTCTGTAACCTCCCACAGCTCTCCGAGATCTCTGTAACCTCCCTCAGCCCACCGAGATCTCTGTAACCTCCCACAGCTCTCCGAGATCCCTGTAACCTCCCTCAGCCCTCCGAGATCTCTGTAACCTCCCTCAGCCCTCCGAGATCTCTGTAACCTCCCTCAGCCCTCCGAGATCCCTGTAACCTCCCTCAGCCCTCCGAGATCCCTGTAACCTCCCTCAGCCCTCCGAGATCCCTGTAACCTCCCTCAGCCCTCCGAGATCCCTGTAACCTCCCTCAGCCCTCCGAGATCCCTGTAACCTCCCTCAGCCCTCCGAGATCCCTGTAACCTCCCTCAGCCCTCCGAGATCCCTGTAACCTCCCTCAGCCCTCCGAGATCCCTGTAACCTCCCTCAGCCCTCCGAGATCCCTGTAACCTCCCTCTGCCCTCCGAGATCCCTGTAATCTCCCTCAGCCCTCCGAGATCCCTGTAATCTCCCTCAGCCCTCCGAGATCTCTCTAACCTCCCTCAGCCCTCCGAGATCCCTGTAACCTCCCTCAGCCCTCCGAGATCCCTGTAATCTCCCTCAGCCCTCCGAGATCCCTGTAACCTCCCTCAGCCCTCCGAGATCCCTGTAACCTCCCTCAGCCCTCCGAGATCCCTGTAACCTCCCTCAGCCCTCCGAGATCCCTGTAACCTCCCTCAGCCCTCCGAGATCCCTGTAACCTCCCTCAGCCCTCCGAGATCCCTGTAACCTCCCTCAGCCCTCCGAGATCCCTGTAACCTCCCTCAGCCCTCCGAGATCCCTGTAACCTCCCTCAGCCCTCCGAGATCCCTGTAACCTCCCTCAGCCCTCCGAGATCCCTGTAACCTCCCTCAGCCCTCCGAGATCCCTGTAATCTCCCTCAGCCCTCCGAGATCCCTGTAATCTCCCTCAGCCCTCCGAGATCTCTCTAACCTCCCTCAGCCCTCCGAGATCCCTGTAACCTCCCTCAGCCCTCCGAGATCCCTGTAACCTCCCTCAGCCCTCCGAGATCCCTGTAATCTCCCTCAGCCCTCCGAGATCCCTGTAATCTCCCTCAGCCCTCCGAGATCTCTCTAACCTCCCTCAGCCCTCCGAGATCCCTGTAACCTCCCTCAGCCCTCCGAGATCCCTGTAACCTCCCTCAGCCCTCCGAGATCCCTGTAACCTCCCTCAGCCCTCCGAGATCCCTGTAACCTCCCTCAGCCCTCCGAGATCCCTGTAATCTCCCTCAGCCCTCCGAGATCCCTGTAACCTCCCTCAGCCCTCCGAGATCCCTGTAACCTCCCTCAGCCCTCCGAGATCCCTGTAATCTCCCTCAGCCCTCCGAGATCCCTGTAATCTCCCTCAGCCCTCCGAGATCTCTCTAACCTCCCTCAGCCCTCCGAGATCCCTGTAACCTCCCTCAGCCCTCCGAGATCCCTGTAACCTCCCTCAGCCCTCCGAGATCCCTGTAATCTCCCTCAGCCCTCCGAGATCCCTGTAATCTCCCTCAGCCCTCCGAGATCTCTCTAACCTCCCTCAGCCCTCCGAGATCCCTGTAACCTCCCTCAGCCCTCCGAGATCCCTGTAACCTCCCTCAGCCCTCCGAGATCCCTGTAACCTCCCTCAGCCCTCCGAGATCTCTCTAACCTCCCTCAGCCCTCCGAGATCTCTGTAACCTCCCTCAGCCCTCCGAGATCTCTGTAACCTCCCTCAGCCCACCGAGATCTCTGTAACCTCCCTCAGCCCTCTGAGATCTTTCTAACCTCCCTCAGCCCTCCGAGATCTCTCTAACCTCCCTCAGCCCTCCGAGATCCCTGTAACCTCCCTCAGCCCTCCGAGATCCCTGTAACCTCCCTCAGCCCTCCGAGATCTCTGTAACCTCCCTCAGCCCACCGAGATCTCTGTAACCTCCCTCAGCCCTCCGAGATCCCTGTAACCTCCCTCAGCCCTCCGAGATCTCTCTAACCTCCCTCAGCCCTCCGAGATCCCTGTAACCTCCCTCAGCCCTCCGAGATCTCTCTAACCTCCCTCAGCCCTCCGAGATCTCTGTAACCTCCCTCAGCCCTCCGAGATCTCTGTAACCTCCCTCAGCCCTCCGAGATCCCTGTAACCTCCCTCAGCCCTCCGAGATCCCTGTAACCTCCCTCAGCCCTCCGAGATCTCTCTAACCTCCCTCAGCCCTCCGAGATCCCTGTAACCTCCCTCAGCCCTCCGAGATCCCTGTAACCTCCCTCAGCCCCCACAGCCCTGCCCCCTCCCCAGCCCCTGCGGTCCTCCCCCCCCCCCCCCCCCCGGCCCTCCCCTCCACCATCGGTGGCCGTGCCTTCAGCTGCCTGGGCCCCAAGCTCTGGAACTCCCTCCCTAAACCTCTCTGCCTCTCTCTCCTCCTTTAAGACCCAGCTTTTGACCACCTGTGCTAATATCTCCTTCTGTGACTCGGTGTCAAACGCTGACTTGCTTGTGAAGTTCCTCGGGGTGTTTTACTGTGTTAAAGGCGCTATACAAATACAAGTTGCTGACTTCCACTTGGAACTCTAGCGGACAACTGACCTTCCTAATGCCTGCCCCCAAGCCTCGGGCCACCCACCCTCAAGGGCCAACACTTCGCCGTAGGCAATTAGGCTTATACAGCAGTGCCTGATCTCCCAATGGTCTTTGATTCCCTTGCCACTTTGCCAATACTTCGCTCAGCTAAGCCCGTGTGATGGCCGGTGTTCAACGGCCACCCCACGTTAAAACAACTCACACACAGGCATCTTCCACTCCGTTAACATGAAGATCAGGACCTGGAACATCAGGACCCTAATGGACAACTCCAACAGCGACAGGCCGGAACACCGCACCACCACAGTTGCTCGGGTACTTGATGTAACATTGACATCGCCGCCCTAAGCGAGACCCGGCGGGCAGGGGAAGGCCAGCTCAAGGAACAAGGTGGAGGTTACACCTTTTTCTGGAAAGGAAAACCAGAGGAAGAATGCCGCCTTCACGGAATCGACATCACCGTCAAAAGTGAGCTGGTCGACCACCTCACAGACTCCCCCTGCGGGGTTAATGAACGCCCCATGACCCTTCGACTTACCCTATCCCGGAACCAATGCCCCACAGTCATCAGTGCGTAGGCCCTGACACTCTCTGCAACGGATGAGACCAAAGAGGGTTTTATTCCAACCTCGAAACACCCCTGTCCCGCGTCCCCGCGGGCAACAAACTGATCCTCCTGGGTGACTTCAACGCCAGGGTCGGCAAAGACACAGCCCTCTGGGGAGGCATGATTGGCAGAGAGGGTTAGGGAAAGCCAACTCCAGCAGTACCCTACTCCTGACAAAATGTCTAGAACATGAACTCCTCATCACCAACACCTTGTTCCACCAGAGGGACAAATACAAGGCATCGTGGCAACACTCTCGCTCCAAACACTGGCACCTGCTCGACTATGTCATTGTACGAGTCAGGGATCGCAAGGATGTGCACATCACCTGCGCCATGACAGGAGCTGACCACCGCCTAATCCAATCCATCATCAACATTAAAGTAGCCCCAAAGTAGAGGGGACAGCAGAAGCAGTGCTGTAAAAAAGTCAATGCTGGAACACTGAAGGATCCAGCTAAGAGAGCCCTATACAGCCAGTGCCTCACAGCTAACCTGGCGTGCCTTGATGACCCTGAGATGCTGAAGCCCCACAGTGCTTGGTCTGCCCTCCAGGCCTCTATAACCAGTGCCTGTGAAGAGACACTTGGTCACTCAACCAGAAAACACCAGGACTGGTTTGATGAGAATGATCAGGAGATCCAAGAATTAATAGATCGCAAGCGCAGAGCATTTCTGAGCCTGAAGCAACAACCCAACTCGGGAGCTTCAAAGCAGCATTACAGACGGCTCAAGGCTCAGGTCCAACAAAAACCCTGGACCTAAAGAACAGGTGGTGGATGGAGAAAGCACAGGAGATACAACAACTGACCGACAGCCATGATGTGCGAGGATTCTTCATCACAGTCAAGGCCACCTACGGTCCAAACTCTCAAGGCCCCACCCCACTGCTGGCCAAGAACAGGGAAACACTCATCGAGGACACCGAGGCTGTCAGGGCCCGCTGGAAGGAACACTTCGAAGATCTTCTCAATCGAGACTCTGTCTTTGACTCGAGCGTTCTCGACTCCATCCCGCAAGCGCGACCCTCGACGACGTGGGCCATTTCCCATACCTCTGGAGCCTCTTAACAACAAAAGCAGACATTGACGACGAGGTCCAACACCGCCTCCAGTGCGCCAGTGCAGCCTTCGGCCGCCTGAGGAAGAGCATGTTCGAAGACCAGGCCCTCAAATCCACCACCAAGCTCACGGTCTACAGGGCTGTAGTGATACCCGCCCTCCTGTATGGCTCAGAGGCATGGACCATGTACAGTAGACACCTCAAGTCGCTGGAGATATATCACCAACGATGTCTCCGCAAGATCCTACAAATCCCCTGGGAGGACAGACGCACCAACGTTAGCGTCCTCGACCAGGCCAACATCCCCAGCATTGAAGCACTGACCACACTCGATCAGCTCCGCTGGGCAGGGCCACATTGTCCACATGCCCGACACGAGACTCCCAAAGCAAGCGCTCTACTCGGAACTCCTTCTCGGCAAACGAGCCAAAGGTGGACAGAGGAAACGTTACAGGGACCACCCTCAAAGCCTCCCTGATAAAGTGAAGTGCAACATCCCCACCGACACCTGGGAGTCTCTGGCCAAAGACCAGTCCGCCCTAAGTGGAGGAAGTGCATCCGGGAGGGCGCTGAGCACCTGGAGTCTCGTCGCCGAGAGCGTGCAGAAACCAAGCGCAGGCAGCGGAAGGAGCGTGCGGCAAACCAGTCCCACCCTCCCCTTCCCTCAACCACTGTCTGTCCCCCCTGTGACAGGGACTGTGGCTCTCGTATTGGACTGTTCAGCCACCAAAGAACTCATTCAGGAGTGGAAGCAAGTCTTCCTCGATTCCGAGGGCCTGCCTGTGATGATGATGATGTTGAGGCGACTTTCCTTCAATGCGACTTTCTGGAGGTAGTTTGGATGCTAACGCGGGCTGTCCCGTGTAAGAGAGTCTATGCTCTGGCCAGCGGCAGGCTGGTGCTGTCTCGGGAGTGTGTACAGTCCATCTCGGGAGTGTCTGTGGTCCATCGCCTGCTCTGCAGTGACGACCAGGCAGGCGACGAGGTTAGGTTAACAAAAGGGTGTGAGGGGGAACAGGAGTTCGAGGAGCATTTTCCTTGGCCAAAGCTTGTCGCGATGTGAATATCTTGTGGGTCGCAACTCTCGGCAGGCTGACTGAGAGCCGATCGGTGGGTGGTTGGTGCTGCTCGGCTGTGAGGTCCTCACGAGGCGCAGCCAAAGCCCAAAGCCTTTTCAGCAGTTAGTGAGGCCCAACCTGCACGCTGCTTTCAATCTCGGGATGGGAAGAGAGGGAGGCAGTCGGCACGCTGGGTGTGTGAGATTGAGAGCGTGCAGCGCACTCTCGCAGCACAGAAGGAAAGGACAGGCTCATTTGGCTACTTGTGTGACTCTATTTAAAATTGTGAGTGTGTCGCGGCATCTGCTGCATTCCCAGTGAGCTCACTGTCCTGGCCGTGCTCAAACACGATGGCTCCTCCAGCGTGGGGCCCTCCAGCGTGGGGCCCTCCAGCGTGGGGCCCTCCCGACGTCCTCCAGCATGGGGCCCCCCTGATGTCCTCCAGCGTGGGGCCCTCCCGACGATCGATGGCTCCTCCAGCGTGGGGCCCTCCAGTGTGGGGCCCTCCAGCGTGGGGCCCTCCCGACGTCCTCCAGCGTGGGGCCCTCCCGACGTCCGGCCCTCCCAACGTCCTCAAGCGTGGGGCCCCCCCGACGTCCTCCAGCGTGGGGCCCTCCCGACGATCGATGGCTCCTCCAGCGTGGGGCCCTCCAGTGTGGGGCCCTCCCGACGTCCTCCAGCGTGGGACCCTCCCGACGATCGATGGTTCCTCCAGCGTGGGACCCTCCAGCGTGGGGCCCTCCCGACGTCCTCCAGCGTGGGGCCCTCCCGACGTCCTCCAGCGTGGGGCCCTCCCGACGATCAATGGTTCCTCCTCCAGTGTGGGACCCTTCTCCAGCGTGGGACCCTCCCGACAATCGATGGTTCCTCCAGTGTGGGACCCTCCTCCTCCAGTATGGGACCCTTCTCCAGCGTGGGACCCTCCCGACATCCTCCATGGTTCCTCCAGCGTGGGGCCCTCTTGACGATCGTTGGTTCCTCCTCCAGTGTGGGACCCTTCTCCAGCGTGGGACCCTCCCGACAATCGATGGTTCCTCCAGCGTGGGGCCCTCCCGACGTCCTCCATGGTTCCTCCAGTGTGGGACCCTCCTCCTCCAGCGTGGGACCCTCCCGACAATCGATGGTTCCTCCAGCGTGGGGCCCTCCCGACGATCGATGGTTCCTCCAGCGTGGGGCCCTCCAGCGTGGGGCCCTCCCGACGATCGATGCTTCCTCCAGCGTGGGGCCCTCCTGACGATCATTGGCCTCCTCCAGTCCTGCCGGGAGCCCGAGCCCCGAGTCCCTGCTCCCTGTTGCAGCCTGTGTGTCCTCTCGACATTGCGAGCTCCATGATGGACGCTGTCGGTCCTGTCAGTTTTCTGCGTGTGCGTCTGATGTGGTGTGAAACGCCTGACCTGTGGACCACGTAGGATACACAATTCGACAATGGCATCCTTAAGCATTTTACTCAACCTCCTTCCAAACGCTGATATTTAAATGTGGATTTAAGGTCTACCCCGTCCCCCGTCCTCATCACTGATCCCCCTCCCGGGGTACAGTTCCTCAGATATTGCCTGATACGCCCTCGAGGTACAATTCCCCAGATGTTGCCTGGCCCCTGGCCAAGTCACTATTCGCTTATGTGAGCCTGCACATGTGAGCTCTTTATCCAAATGAGAAGCAGCCAAGGCTTCTTCGGCAGTATCTCCCAAACCCACGACCTCTCCCGCCTAGAAGGACAAGGATAGCAGGCGCATGGGAACACCACCACCTCCACGTTCCCTTCCGAGTTACACACCATCCTGACTGGGAAATATATCGGCCGTTCCTTCATCGTCGCTGGGTCACAATCCTGGAACTCCCTCCCTAACAGCACTGTGGGAGCACCTTCACCACACGGACTGCAGCGGTTCAAGAAGGCGGCTCACCTCCACCTTCTCGAGGGGCAATTAGGGATGGGCAATAAATGTATAAAGGGCCGCAGGGGACAGTGGACAGTCCCATTGCTGACCGAATTGGCTCAGATTGAGGGATCTATCTGGTCTGTGAGGCTCCTTAGCACACCAAGCAGGAACGGGGCTCACTATGTTTTGTGTCTCTCCCCTCCCGCGCACACTGACGGCTTGCGGTTCAATGGGTGCTGGGCACCCGTACGTGAGCCCAGGTAATGGCAGCACACTGGGTGCTGGGAGACTCGAGGCACGCACCCAAGGGAGGAAGAATTGGCACCCTGCCCGATTTTATTACAGGTAACCGTTTCCCTCCCCGCTCCCAACCGCAGGGACACTAAACCCCTTTGTAACCGACCCGAGATCGTTCACCCATTGCCGACCAGAGCCACCACCTGTCTCGAACTTCAGTAATAACTGCACACATCTTCTGCTGGCTGTCACAGTTTTGCAATTTCATTAAAATCGTTGAAGCGTGTTCACTTCCTGCTCACTGAGTGCTGCACAGATGCGTTTGTTTGCAGTAGGAAGGAAAGTGCCACAGGCCTCGATCATGGGGGATGGACTGACGTGTTCACAAACCCTTTCTCATCTTTCCTAACCCGCCTGCACCACCAGTGTGGAGCAGGTGACGGCTGGAGATTGTGATCCTTGCCGTTCAGTGTTGTTTTACTGACCGTAATGAACCCCCCCCCTGTGTGTGTGTGAGGCTGAACTCTCATTCTTTTAACCTCCCACTCACAGTAATCCCAGCTTGATGCTCTCTGATTTAATCTGATTTAATTTTTAAACACTGGCGTGTGGCCTTTCCTCCAATCGAGCTGATACTGTGCAGTGAATTCCGGGATTCTAAGGCGAGCTCCTCTCTGGTGAACCCTACCGGGGTGTGATGCTAAAGCCTGTACAGGCCGTTGCTGGCTTCGATTGTCGGACGGAGCTGGGCTAAGCTGATCGCACATCGAACCCATAGCCATTCGGCCCCACTAGTCTGTGCTGTGTTCACGTTGCACACCGGCTCCACCCATTCTTATTTTACACGTATTTAAGGGGCAGCTCGATAGGTCACGGGAGGGAGGAATAGACGGAAGTGCTGATGGGGAGGGTGGGAGATGGAGCATTAACACCGGCACGGACACGTTGGGCTGTACCTGTGATGTAAGCCCGTCCCTCAGATGAATAACACTGAGCTATGACTAAGTGTCTAGTTCCACCTCCGTAACATCGCCCGTCTCCGCCCCCATGCCTCAGCTCATCTGCTGCTGAAGCCCTCATCCCTGCCTCTGTTACCTCCAGACTTGATTATTCCAACGCACTCCTGGCCGGCCTCCACATTCTACCTGACGTAAACTAGAGGCGATCCAAAACTCAGCTGCCCCGTGTCCTAACTCGCACCGAGTCCCGCTCACCCATCACCCCCTGTACTTGCTGCCCTGTGTCCTAACTCGCACCGAGTCCCGCTCACCCATCACCCCCTGTGCTCGCTGTCCCGTGTCCTAACTCACACCCAGTTCCGCTCACCCATCACCCCCTGTGCTCGCTGTCCCGTGTCCTAACTCGCACCAAGTCCCGCTCACCCATCACTCCCTGTGCTCACTGACCCGTGTCCTAACTCGCACCCAGTCCTGCTCACCCATCACCCACTGTGCTCACTGCCCCGTGTCCTAACTCTCACCAAGTCCCGCTCACCCATCACCCCCTGTGCCCCGTGTCCTAACTCTCACCCAGCCCTGCTCACCCATCACCCCGTGCTCGCTGCCCCGTGTCCTAACTTGCACCAAGTCCCGCTCACCCATCACCCTGTGCTCGCTGACCTACATTGGCTCCCGGTTAAGCAACACCCAGATTTCAAAATTCTCATCCTTGTTCTCAAATCCCTCCATGGCCCTTGCCCCTCCCTAGCTCTGTAATCTCCTCCAGCCCCCCCGCCCCCCTGAAATGTCTGCGCTCCTCTAATTCTTTCCTAATCCCTGAACATCCCTGATTATAATCACTCCACCATTGGTGGCCGTGCCTTCTGTTGTCTGGGCCCCAAGCTCTGGAACTCCCTCCCTAAACCTCTCTATCTCTCTTTCTACCTTTAAGACGTTCCTTAAAACCAACCTCTTTGAACAAGCTTTTGGTCACCTGCGCTAATTTCTATTTATGTGGCTCGGTTATAATTTTTTGTCTTGTAATACTCCTGTGAAACGCCTTGGGACATTTTACTACGTTAAAGGTGCTATATAAATACAGGTTGTTGTTGAGCACTTGTGTGGTGTGGACCAGAGGGACCGGTTAGCCGGTCCAGGCACAGGTGACCAGCCTCCTTTCCCGAAGGTCGTTGATGAACCGTTGGGTCTCGATGAAGATTTGGCAGGTTCCCATGGTCATCTTGCATGGCACTGACCACCTGGGAAAACGGTCAGGGTCGGGCAGCACTCCGATCGGCCTCGGTATAATAAGGGGGTTGACTTATGAGGAAAGGTTGAGGAGGTTGGGCCTCTACTCATTGGAATTCAGAAGAATGAGAGGGGATCTTATCGAAACGTATCAGATTATGAGGGGGCTTGACAAGGTGGATGCAGAGAGGATGTTCCCACTGATGGGGGAGACTAGAACTAGGGGGCTTGGTCTTAGAATAAGGGGCCGCCCATTTAAAACTGAGATGAGGAGGAATTTCTTCTCTGAGGGTTGTAAATCTGTGGAATTCTCTGCCCCAGAGATCTGTGGAAGCTGGGACATTGAATAAATTTAAGACAGAGATAGACAGTTTCTTAACCGATAAGGGAATAAGGGATTATGGGGAGCGGGCGGGGAAGTGGAGCTGAGTCCATGATCGGATCAGCCATGATGGTATTAAATGGCGGAGCAGGCTCGAGGGGCCGAATGGCCGACTCCTGCTCCTATTTCTCTTGGGGTCGGGGGAGAGAGAGGGAACCGGCTGCTCCTGATGTCTGTTTCATGGTGCCTGTCCCTTTGCCTGGGGAGGTGGGGGACTGAGTTTTGCCGTGAGTCCCCCCACCGTCTAGCTGGGAGACTCGTGCGTGCGTACATAATAGGCAGCTGGTGTATGGATCACAAAGTGAGCACCTTGAGGAGTGGAGAAAATAAAAGAAGGGATGTTAATGAAATTCAATGCCTTGTTTCCACAGAGGAGCATAAAGTGTAACTAGGTGAGGGAGGCTGGCACCAGTGCTAATAACTGAGAGCTCGGCATGTCACAGCTCATTACCTTCCCACGCACAGTGCAGGGTCTCGTGTGCGCACGTGTGAAGGCGATTAAGGGCCATAAAAGAGTGGTTTTTATTTGCTAACGATGGACCATTAGGTAGTGACGGGGAGCCCCGGCAGTGTGAGTGACCGAGCTTCAGGATTCATTGGTGAGTGCATTGTGGTGTTCGCTGCAAGTCACATTTCATCGTCCTCCAGTCATTTTTATAAATTTATGAGGTGCCGTGCATAGGTTTTAAAATTCTCTCTCGGGATGTGGGCATTGCCCTGCCCCCTCGCCGCTTCCCATTGCCCCACAGGCAGCGAGCGCTCTGAGGCTACCTCACAGGGCAGGTATCAGGCAGTGGGACCGCGTAAGGGCGCAGGATTTCCCTCGCTAAAGGCCATTAGTGAACCAATTGGGGTTTTCCCACAATCCGACAACCTGATGGTCGCTTTCACCGAGACCAGCTTTTTATTTCCATATTCTTTTTAAAAAGCAATTATTCTTAGACTGTCCTCGTGGGATTTGAACTCTGCTTCTCTGGATTATTAATCCAGCTCTCTGCATTGATAACCACTACGCTTATGTACCCAGTTACAGAAGGTAGATGCAGCTTTGCGGGTGTGTGACTGGGCTAGAATCCTTGTGAGTGGGTTCCTGCACCATCGCATTGCCCTGTTGCACTGGAGCTTTGTGGGTGGGTTCCTGCACTATTGCATTGCCCTGTGGGTGGGTTCCTGCACCATTGCATTGCCCTGTGGGTGGGTCCTTGCACCATTGCATTGCCCTGTTTCACTAGAGCCCTGTGGGTGGGCCCTTACACCATCGCATTGCCCTGTGAGTGGGTTTTTGCACCATTGCTTGCCCTGTTGCACTGGAGCCCTGTGGATGGATCCTTGCATCATCGCATTGCCCTGTTGCACTGGAGCCCTGTGTGGGGGTCCTTGTACTATTGCATTGCGCCGTTGCACTGGAGCCCTGTGGGTTGGCCCTTGGACCATCACATTGCCCGGTTGCACTGGAGCCCTGTGGGTGGGTTCCTGCACCATCGCATTGCCCTGTGGGTGGGTTCATGCACCATTGCATTGCCTGTTGCACTGGAGCCCTGTGAGTGGGTTCCTGCACCATTGCATCGCCCTGTGGGTGGGTTCCTGCACCATTGCATTGCCTGTTGCACTGGAGCCCTGTAAGTGGGTCCCTGCACCATTGCATTGCCCTATGGGTGGCTTCCTGCACCATTGCATTGCCCTGTGGGTGGGTTCCTGCACCATTGCATTGCCCTGTGGGTGGGTCCCTGCACCATTGCATTGCCCTGTGAGTGGGTCCCTGCACCATTGCATTGCCCTGTGAGTGGGTCCCTGCACCATTGCATTTCCCTGTGAGTGGGTCCCTGCACCATTGCATTGCCCTGTGGGTGGGTCCCTGCACCATTGCATTGCCCTGTGAGTGGGTCCCTGCACCATCGCATTGCCCTGTGGGTGGATTCCTGCACCATTGCATTGCCCTGTGGGTGGGACCCTGCACCATTGCATTGCCCTGTGAGTGGGTCCCTGCACCATTGCATTGCCCTGTGGGTGGGCTCCTGCACCATTGCATTGCCCTGTGAGTGGGTCCCTGTACCATTGCATTGCCCTGTGAGTGGGTTCCTGCACCATTGCATTGCCTGTTGCACTGGAGCCCTGTAAGTGGGTCCCTGCACCATTGCATTGCCCTGTGAGTGGGTCCCTGTACCATTGCATTGCCCTGTGAGTGGGTTCCTGCACCATTGCATTGCCTGTTGCACTGGAGCCCTGTAAGTGGATCCCTGCACCATTGCATTGCCCTATGGGTGGCTTCCTGCACCATTGCATTGCCCTGTGGGTGGGTTCCTGCACCATTGCATTGCCCTGTGGGTGGGTCCCTGCACCATTGCATTGCCTGTTGCACTGGAGCCCTGTGGGTGGGTCCCTGCACCATCGCATTGCCCTGTTGACGGCTGCGTTGACGGCTTGGTGTCTGATTATGCCAGATGTTGACCTACATGCTGCAGTTGCACTGACAGTGAGGGTTTAGTTATTGAAATAAACGAATGCAAGGATTATATTTGGTGTGTCGAGGTCTGGCCGGCAATGACGTTGGTCTCTGGGTCTCGATTATTTATTTCTCCTGGAAGCGGAGTATGGTGTCACAGCTTGCTGCCCAGCAGGAGGCAGTGAACCCCGAGCAGGGTGTGGCTCCTGGCTGCTTTATTCTGCCCTGGCCCCGGGATGCGTATGGCCCTTTGTAGCTGCCGGCCTGCCTGAGATCAGTGAGCTCGGCAAACTGCGATTCCATCTGTTGCCTCTTGCTAATTGTCGCTTTGTTTATTGTCCCTGATTTAAAAAAAAATATAAACACGATTCCTCCGCTGTCCTAATCCGTCTGGAGGTTTTGTTCCGTTAGTTCAGAGTTCAAAGGTCAGCTCGGTGACCTAGGCCGTGTGATGGCACATTATCATCGTGGCCTCTGCTTCGACTCCCGGGGCGTCCAGCATCCCCCGGTGGGTCAGCCTGGCCTGGCAGGTTCCTGAGCTGCACAGATAGCTCCGTGCAGTTGGCGTTCGATCCTTGGTCTGTGCCGAGTATACCGACATCACCCGAGGCGGCATCCGGGTCACGAAGGTTGCTCTCGGCTGCTGTGGGATTGTGGTGGGGCGGAGGGAGGTGAGAAATAGGGCAGGGCTTGCACTGCTGACCTCTGCCTCCTCTGGGAGATGCCCGTGTTGCATATGATCAGCGTGGGGCCTTGGGCGGGACATACCCTCTCTCCCCCCACCCCAGAGTGTCAGCTGGCGTCACCGACATTGTTCTGCAGGGTGAATCTCTGCCTTCAGGACAGGTGAGGGAAATCATTCTTTAAAACACAAGCAGCGTTTCATGAGCGGCAGAGTGATTGAGAGAGGGCAGTGCAGCGGTCACTGGCTGCTCCGTGAACCATTAGCGTATGGCTTCACGCCCGCGATTCCTCGCACGGGGAACTGAAATCCCTCCCCTAGTGTTTTCAGGTTGTTGATTAACACCTTTGTGTCAACTTCCTGCACCTTACGTTAGAGAAGTCCTTAAACCCGGTTAATAACCGAGACACCTTCAGCTGAAATAGCACCCAGGGACCGGTCACACACACGCTAACCAGTGAGCTAATAATAGCGCCCGTGGGGAATTTGGGCCCATTCCTGCCCTCTTAGGTGTTGAGTGATTACAGGCGAGAGGGAGCAGTGTTGAAATGTGTCCGATCAGGTCCCCGCTGAAAATAAGTAACCACTTCCTGGTTGAAACTGTTGCACAAGATGGTGTACGTGCTTCCAGCTAACCAGTAAATGACTGTGTTCGCTCGCTGAGCACCAGCTACATTCTGGGCGGCTGAAGTTTCTTGCTGGGAGGGTGGGATTGAGCTGCTCTGGGTAGCTCAGTTCTGCCGTGTAACAATGATTCACTTTTCCTTGTGGTGTTAAACGTTGGTCGAGCACTCCTCCCTCACCGCCCTCACCGCCCCCACCTCCCTCACCGCCCCCACTTCCCTCCACCCTGTTCTCAGTTTCCAAGTGCTCCTCCTGCTCTCCGGCGTGCCCAGTGTCTCTGGCTGTTTATTGCAGCACAGCCACAGCAGCAACACATCCTCTTGTGGGACCTCACTGGTGCCAGCGATCTCCTGGTTCCGTGCACTGTTGGCAGGTCTCCAGTGACCTCAGGAAGCAAACCTGTTCAGGGGGAGCTGCAACAAGTCGCTCCGATTATAGAATACGGCAGCACAGGAGGATCCCATTGGGCCCCTCGAGCCCGTGCTGTGCCGGCTCTGTGACAGAGCGATCCAATCAGTCCCACTCCCCCCCTGCTCTTTCCCCACAGCCCCGGAACATTTCTCCTGTCCCAGTATTGATCCAATTCCCGGTTTGAAAGTCACGATTGAATCTGCTCCCACCGCCCTTTCAGGCAGCGCGTTCCCGATCACAACAACTCGCTGCGTAAAAACATTCTCCTCGTCTCCCCCTCTGGTTCCATCGCCGATTATCGTCAATCCGTGTCCCTCTGGTTACCGGCCCTCCTGTCCCCGGGAACAGGTTCTCCTTAACCCCCGCATATGATGCCTGCCCAGAGTATTAATCTGTTTCCTATGGTAACCTCCTGATGTTCGGATTGCAGTGGAGATTTTATTTCGCTAATGCGTTGCTGTAAAGGTTAATGCTAGCTCTGTGTTTTAGTGATGTTGGTCGAGGGATAAATATTGGCCCCAGGACATCGGGGAGAACTTCCCTGCTCTTCTTCCAATAGTGGCCCCGGGATCTTTTACATCCACCTTGGAGCACAGACGGGCCTCGGTTTAACGCCTCGTCCAAAAGACGGCCCCTCCGACAGTGCGGCGCTCCCTCAGAACGGCCCCTCCGACAGTGCGGCGCTCCCTCAGCACGGCCCCTCCGACAGTGCGGCGCTCCCTCAGCACGGCCCCTCCGACAGTGCGGCACTCCCTCAGCACGGCCCCTCCGACAGTGCGGCGCTCCCTCAGCACTGCCCCTCCGACAGCGCGGCGCTTGATGTGTCTCCACTGTCTGAACAGTCAGTACACGAGGGCGTTAGGGGGCTGGTGTTGCTGACTCATTGATCAGATGGTCTGGGAGGGACTGCAGCGTGGGTTTACCAGAATGGTATCCGCACTCCAAGGGTTAAGTTACGAGGAGAGATTACACAATCAGGGTTGTATTCGCTGGAATTTAGAAGGTTAAGGGGCGATCTGCTGGAAGTTTTCAGGATATTGAGGGGAACAGAGAGGGGAGGTAGAGAGACCCTGTTCCCCCTGGTTGGGGGGGTCTCGGACTAGGGGCACAGGCTAAACATTAGAGCCAGACCTTTCAGGGGTGAAATTAGGGAACACTTCTACACACACAGGGTGGGAGAGGTTTGGAACCCTCTTCCCCAAACGGCAATCGATGCTGGGGGTCAGTTGTTCATTTTAAATCTGAGATTGGTAGATTTTGTTAACGAAAGGCGGGTCTATGGAGTTAGGTCGCAAATCAACCGTGATCTCATTGAATGGTGGAACAGACTCGAGGGGCTGAATGGCCTCCTCATGTTCCTGTGTAACAGGCTCGAGGGACTGAATGGCCATCTCCTGTTCCTGTGTAACAGGCTCGAGGGGCTGAATGGCCTCCTCCTGTTCCTAATGTAACAGGCTCGAGGGGCTGAATGGCCTCCTCCTGTTCCTAATGTAACAGGCTCGAGGGGCTGAATGGCCTCCTCCTGTTCCTAATGTAACAGACTCGAGGGGCTGAATGGCCTCCTCCTGTTCCTAATGTAACAGACTCGAGGGGCTGAATGGCCGCCTCCTGTTCCTAATGTAACAGGCTCGAGGGGCTGAATGGCCTCCTCCTGTTCCTGTGTAACAGGCTCGAGGGGCTGAATGGCCTCCTCCTGTTCCTAATGTAACAGACTCGAGGGGCTGAATGGCCGCCTCCTGTTCCTAATGTAACAGGCTCGAGGGGCTGAATGGCCGCCTCCTGTTCCTAATGTAACAGGCTCGAGGGGCTGAATGGCCGCCTCCTGTTCCTAATGTAATAGACTCGAGGGGCTGAATGGCCTCCTCCTGTTCCTAATGTAACAGGCTCGAGGGGCTGAATGGCCTCCTCCTGTTCCTGTGTTCGTTTAGTGCCTTCTGGAGAGGAGTTACCTTTTGTGCGGGGGCGGAGCGATGCTGGTGGTTGGAGCACTAGTACTGGGGTCATAGAGTGTGAGCCGGGGTTTGGAGGGTGGTGTGAGACCTGTGCGGAGAGTGTTGAGCCCAGTGCCCAGACTGAATGGAGGCCTAACTGGGGCAGGGGGAGCATAGCACGAGTTTGAAACAAGAGCGGGTTTGGAAAGAGCACCGATTGAAAGATCAGGGCTGGCCTCTCCTGGGCTGACGACAGGGAAGTCAATGACGATGGAAGCTGCCGGATAGTTTCATTGAAAATAATCCCCAGGGAATGGAATGGCCACCTCTCCCTGGTGAGGCCTCCACGTGACTCCAATCCCACACCAAGCCAATGTCAGTGCCCTGTGAGGTTGTCAAAGACTATCAGTTCAAAGGCCCAGCACCCTCAGTGCGGTTAGAGATGGGCAACAATTACCTGCCTTACTCTGGTGTTCGACAAGGGGTTGGACAGCAGCGAGAGGCCGGTTCTGCTGCAGGTGGTTCCTATTTTGGTGGGGGCCCTGTCTGAGTCCGGCATCTCCCCCAGGGAGGGAGGGAAGCCACTTTGTCCCAACCAACAGTTAGTTATAGAGTGCGCCGTGATGCTGGGAAACAGGACCCTGTAAACAGGAGCCTTCCCCAGTGCTGGAAACAGTCTCTGCGCTCCACTCCTTCACCCCATCAGCCGACGAGACCCGTGCAGGGCATCCCTTGCTGCTACTGTGACACATGGGTCCCTCCCATTAGCGTGCAGTTAGTTGCAACAGCAGCTGTGGGCAACTCCTGGCCACCAGCTCGCCCGAGTTTTGAAGGATTTCACAAGATGTGTGTAGGTGTGCAGTGATTGCAGTGTGACGCAGGCCTTTGACACAGCCCACAGCATCCACACAGCACAGTTCTGTGTGGCAAATGTCTCGAAGCTGGCTGCACAATGAATTACTTCAGAATACGCAGCAGGATTCTGCAGACAATACACGAGGTAAATCATCTGTTGCTTTTTGCTGGTGAGGGTTGAGGGGCGAATGTATAAAACACTGGTTAGGCCACAGCTGGAGTGCAGTGTGCAGTTCTGGTCACCACATTACAGGAAAAATGTGATTGCACTGGAGAGGATACAGAGAAGATTTACGAGGATGTTGCCGGGACTGGGGAATTTTAGCTATGAAGAAAGATTGGATAGGCTGGGGTTGTTTTCTTTTGAACAGAGGAGGCTCTAGGGAGGAGGCCTTATTGAGATATATAAAATTATGAGGGGCCTGGATAGAATGGATAGGACAGAGCTATTTTACTTAGCAGAGGGGTCAATAACCAGTGGGCAATGATTTAATGTAATTGGTAGGAGGTTTATATATGAACATAAGAAATAGGAGCAGGAGTCAGCCATTTGGCCCCTCGAGCCTGCTCCGCCTTTCAATAAGATCATGGCTGATCCGATCGTGGGTTTAGAGGGGGTTTGAGGGCAAATGTCTTCACCCAGAGGGCGGTGGGGGTCTGGGGCGGAACTCACGGCCTGAAAGGGTGGTAGAGGCAGAAACCCTCACCACATTTAAACAGTACTTGGATGTGCACCTGAAGTGCCGTAACCTACAGGGCTACGGACCCAGGGCTACGGACCCAGAGCTGGAAAGTGGGATTAGGCTGGGTAGCTCTTGGTCGGCCGGCACGGACATGATGGGCTGAATGGCCTCCTTCCGTGCTGTAAATTTCTGTGATTCTCCCATCTCCAGTGTTCCTGTGGGGATCTTTAATATTCACCTGAACCAGTGCAGCAGGCAGGTGGGGCGCTAGGTTTAATAGCAACAACAACTTGCATTTATATAGCACCTTTAACCGAGTGAAACATTCCAAGGTGCTTCACAGCAGTATCATGTGATCAAAATTTGACACCAAGCCGCATAAGTAGAAATTAGCGCAGGTGACCAAAAGCTGGGTCAAAGAGGTCAGTTTTAAGGAGCGTCTCAAAGGAGGAGAGAGGTAGAGAGGCGGAGAGGTTTAGGGAGGGCGTTCCAGAGCTTGGGGCCCAGGCAACAGAAGGCACGGCCACCGATGGTGGAGTGATTATAATCAGGGATGGTCAGGAGGGCAGAATTAGGGGAACGCAGATATCCTGGTTTGGGGGGGGGAAGGGGGTGGGCATTGTTGGAGGAGGTTACAGAGATAGAGAGGGGCGAGGGCCACAGAAGGATTTAAAAACAAGGATGAGAATTTTCCAATCAAGGCGTTGCTTAACTGGGAGCATGTGCACGTCAGCGAGCACAGGGGGTGATGGGTGAGCGGGACTGGGTGCGCGTTAGGACACGGGGTCAGTGAGCACAGGGGGTGATGGGTGAGTGGGACTGGGTGAGAGTTAGGACACGGGGTCAGTGAGCACAGGGGGTGATGGGTGAGCGGGACTGGGTGCGCGTTAGGACACGGGGTCAGCGAGCACAGGGGGTGATGGGTGAGCGGGACTGGGTGCGCGTTAGGACACGGGGTCAGTGAGCACGGGGTGATGGGTGAGTGGGACTGGGTGAGAGTTAGGACACGGGGTCAGTGAGCACAGGGGCTGATGGGGGAGCGGGACTGGGTGCGAGTTAGGACACGGGGTCAGTGAGCACAGGGGGTGATGGGGGTGAGTGGGACTGGGTGAGAGTTAGGACACGGGGTCAGCGAGCACAGGGGGTGATGGGTGAGCGGGACTGGGTGCGAGTTAGGACACGGGGCAGTGAGCACAGGGGCTGATGGGTGAGCGGGACTGGGTGAGAGTTAGGACACGGGGCAGTGAGCACAGGGGGTGATGGGTGAGCGGGACTGGGTGCGAGTTAGGACACGGGGTCAGTGAGCACGGGGTGATGGGTGAGTGGGACTGGGTGTGAGTTAGGACACGGGGTCAGTGAGAACAGGGGGTGATGGGTGAGTGGGACTGGGTGCGAGTTAGGACACGGGTCAGTGAGCACAGGGGGTGATGGGTGAGTGGGACTGGGTGCGAGTTAGGACACGGGGCAGCGAGCACAGGGGGTGATGGGTGAGTGGGACTGGGTGCGAGTTAGGACACGGGTCAGTGAGCACAGGGGGTGATGGGTGAGCGGGACTGGGTGCGAGTTAGGACACGGGTCAGTGAGCACAGGGGGTGATGGGTGAGCGGGACTGGGTGCGAGTTAGGACATGGGACAGCCGAGTTTTGGAACACCTCTAGTTTACGTCGGGTAGAATGTGGGAGGCCGGCCAGGAGTGCGTTGAATAGTCAAGTCAGGAGGTAACAAAGGCAGGGATGAGGGTTTCAGCAGCGGATGAGCTGAGGCAGGGGAGGAGACGGGCGATGTTACGGAGGGGGAAATAGCCGGGTTTAGTTATGCTGTGGATATGAGGTCGAAAGCTCATTTCAGGGTCAGATCTGACACCCAGGTTGTGAACAGTCTGGTTCAGCCTCAGACAGGAGTTGGGGAGAGGGATGGAGTCAGTGGCTGGGGAATGGAGTTTGTGGCAGGGACCGAAAACAATGGCTTTGGTCTTCCCAATATTCAACCGGAGAAAATTTCTGCTGATCCAGAACTGGATGTGGGACAGGCAGACTGACGATTTAGAGAGCGAGGAGGGGTGGAGAGAGGTGGTGATGAGGTAGAGCTGGCTGTTATCAGCGTACATGTGGGAACTGATGCTGTGTTTCCGGATGATGTCGCCAAGGGGCAGCATGTAGATGGGGAATAGGAGGGGGCCAAGGACAGATCCTGGGGGGACACCAGGGGTGGGAAGAGAAGCTGGTGTAGGTGATTCTCGGGCTACGATTAGATGGATAAGAATGGAACCAGGCAAGTGCAGTCCCACCCAGCTGGACGATGGAGAGGTGTTGGAGGACCATGGAGTGGTCAACCGTGTCAGAGGCTGCAGACAGGTCCAGAAGGTCGAGGAGGGATCGTTAGCCTTTGTCAGTCACATAGGATGTCATTTGTGACTTTAATGAGAGCCGTTTCGGTGCAGGGGCGGAGAGCAGATTGGAGATTGGTGCGAGCGCTGTGCTCACTGCAGTGTGTGGGCCCTGGGCCCCAGGCTCACTGCAGTGTGTGAGTCCTGGGCCCTAGGCTCACTGCAGTGTCTGGGCCTTGGGCTCACTGCAGTGTGTGAGTCCTGGGCCCTAGGCTCACTGCAGTGTCTGGGCCCCAGGCTCACTGCAGTGTCTGGGCCCTGGGCCCCAGGCTCACTGCAGTGTGTGTGGGCCCTGGGCTCACTGCAGTGTGTGTGGGCCCTGGGCTCACTGCAGTGTGTGTGGACCTAGGCCCCAGGCTCACTGCAGTGTGTGTGGACCCCGGGCTCACTGCAGTGTGTGGGCCCTGGGCCCCAATTCACTGCAGTGTGTGGGCCCTGGGCCCCAGGCTCACTGCAGTGTGTGTGGGCCCTGGGCCCCAGGCTCACTGCAGTGTCTGGGCCCTGGGCTCACTGCAGTGTGTGGGCCCTGGGCCCCGGGCTCCCTGCAGTGTGTGGGCCCTGGGCCCCAGGCTCACTGCAGTGTGTGTGGGCCCTGGGCCCCAGGCTCACTGCAGTGTGTGTGGACCCCGGGCTCACTGCAGTGTGTGTGTGCCCTGGGCCCCGGGCTCCCTGCAGTGTGTGTGGGCCCTGGGCCCCGGGCTCCCTGCAGTGTGTGTGGGCCCTGGGCCCCGGGCTCCCTGCAGTGTGTGTGGGCCCTGGGCCCTGGGCTCCCTGCAGTGTGTGTGTGCGTGCCCAGACTGGGCCCCGGGCTCCCTGCAGTGTGTGTGGGCCCTGGGCCCCGGGCTCCCTGCAGTGTGTGTGTGCCCAAACTGGGCCCCGGGCTCCCTGCAGTGTGTGTGTGCGTGCCCAGACTGGGCCCCGGGCTCCCTGCAGTGTGTGTGGGCCCTGGGCCCCGGGCTCCCTGCAGTGTGTGTGTGCCCAAACTGGGCCCCGGGCTCCCTGCAGTGTGTGTGTGCGTGCCCAGACTGGGCCCCGGGCTCCCTGCAGTGTGTGTGGGCCCTGGGCCCCGGGCTCCCTGCAGTGTGTGTGTGCGTGCCCAGACTGGGCCCCGGGCTCCCTGCAGTGTGTATGGGCCCTGGGCCCTGGGCTTCCTGCAGTGTGTATGTGGGCCCAGATTGTGCCCTGGGCTCCGGCACTGGGGCTTGAACCCCTGTTGTCTGCGTTTGGAGCTGTTTGATGTCGTGCTGCGAGAGAGTTTCACCAGCGGGAAGGAGAGGAGGGAGCCTTGCGTTTGCCCTCCGGGCAGTTTCATCAGGAAGTGTTTCTGTGGTTTCTCACGGAGCAGCGAATAAAAGTAAATAGGGTTGTGCATGTAGCCACACAGAAGCAGGCCGGCACAGGGTGCTGCTCCCTCTTTTACCCCCCACCACCCCTGCCCTCTGCTTCTTACAACTGTGTGAAACCGCTCCTAGCTGTGTGTCCCCCTGGCAGCCATGGCCATTTGACGTTGCGGATTTCAAGTGTGGGCCCCACCAGTGTCTGTGCTGACAGCTCGGTGTTTATGAAACCCAAACGCTCGCTCCACTCAGTGTGGAATGGAGTGAGACACGGAGCAGGGGCACCCCTCCATCTAGTATGGCCCCCGCCCTGTTGGCTCAGTCACTGTTTCGGGGAAGTCACGATTCTGGCAGGTTTGCTGTTCCTGGTTACCACGCTCCCCCACCCTCCCGCTGATGGTCAAAGTTAGCGGCCATGTTCACCGAAGAGGATTGGCCATTTGGGGGGTGGACGGGGAGGGGGGGGATGGGAATCTGGATCTTCAGCGGGACGGGGGAAGGGAACTCGAGAACCGAAGTTCATGAAGTGGTAATGGAATAGGCAGCGCAGGAGCCAGGAGCCAGGGCACAGTCCTTTCAGATGCTTTGGCACTTACTCATACCCACACGGGATGTCCCCACCACCTCTGGATTAATCACACTGGCCTGTTCTGACTAACATAGAAACATAGACAATAGGTGCAGGAGTAGGCCATTCGGCCCTTCGAGCCTGCACCACCATTCAATATGATCATGGCTGATCATGCAACTTCAGTACCCCATTCCTGCTTTCTCTCCATACCCCCTGATCCCTTTAGCCACATCTAATGAACTGGCCTCAACAACGTTCTGTGGTAGAGAATTCCACAGGTTTACCACTCTCTGAGTGAAGAAGTCTCTCCTCATCTCGGTCCTAAATGGCTTACCCCTTATCCTTAGACTGTGGCCCCTGGTTCTGGACATCTCCAACATCGGGAACATTCTTCCTGCATCTAACCTGTCCAGTCCCATCAGAATTTTATATGTTTCTATCAGATCCCCTCTAAGACCTGAGCTCTGATCTTAGCAGTCGAGCCACACAGAAGCACATTGAGCTACAATTGAGCCAGTCTGTGTTGGATTATGAAGAGCGGTTGTGTGAATTGGACATCTTATCACTGAGAAGGAGAAGTCGAGAGGTGATTGCTTGCTGCATTTAGGATCCTAAAAGGGACCTGATAATTTTGGCTGTGATGAGCTGTCTCACCGTGTCCGGGACAGCAGAACTCGCTCGAATGGGGGTAAAATTCAACACTAATCTGCAGGAGCGAGTGACCAATCTGTGGAACAGACTCCCGAGGGAGACAGTGGGAGCAGTTCATCTTCATCACAGGCAGTCCCTCGGAATCGAGGAAGACTTGCTTCCACTCTAACAATGAGTTCTTAGGTGGCTGAACAGTCCAATACGAGAGCCACAGTCCCTGTCACAGGTGGGACAGACAGTGGTTGAGGGAAGGGGGAGGGTGGGACTGGTTTGCCGCACGCTCCTTCCGCTGCCTGCGCTTGGTTTCTGCATGCTCTCGGCGGTGAGACTCGAGGTGCTCAGTGCCCTCCCGGATGCACTTCCTCCACTTAGGGTGGTCTGGTCTTTGGCCAGGGACTCCCAGGTGTCGGTGGGGATGTTGCACTTTATCAGGGAGGCTTTGAGGGTGTCCTTGTAACGTTTCCTCTGCCCACCTTGGGCTCGCTCGCCATGAAGGAGTTCCGAGTAGAGCGCTTGCCCGGGCAGGAACTCTGCATAGAGCACTTGCTTTGGGAGTCTCGTGTCTGGCATGCGAACAATGTGGCCAGCCCAGCGGAGCTGGTCGAGTGTGGTCAGTGCTTCGATGCTGGGGATGTTGGCCTGGTCGAGGACGCTAACGTTGGTGCGTCTGTCCTCCCAGGGGATTTGCAGGATCTTGCGGAGACATCGTTGGTGGTATTTCTCCAGCGACTTGAGGTGTCTGCTGTACATGGTCCGTGTCTCTGAGCCATACAGGAGGGCGGGTATCACTCCAGCCCTGTAGACCATGAACTTGGTGACAGTTTTGAGGGCCTGGTCTTCAAACACTCTTCTCCTCAGGTGGCCGAAGGCTGCACTGGCGCACTGTTAGTATTGATTCATTCACATGCAAATTAAATGGATTTCTTTCAGAAAAAAAATGTGAGTAATTTGCGACAGGATGTGGGATGAGTGTATGTGCTTTGGAGAAACCGGGGTCTTTGGATCCATGGTTCCCAAAGTTCGCCATCAATGGGAGTTTTCCTCGCCTCCTGTCTGGATCTGTTGTAGACTCATTGATGGAGATTGCTTCACCGTGATTAGTCAATAACTCCGTATCGCTGGACCAGGATGGTAGTGGGCGAACTAGTGGGACCTGGGTCTTTTTGCGTCTGGCCATTCCTATGTTACTGGGGGAAGAGTTGATGGAATGTGACACAATTGAGTGGTCCTGGGCAGCCTGGGTCTTTTGGTCCTTTAAATAGAGTCGATTAATTTTATGAGATGCGCTGGCCCTTTAATGTTTGTAGGATGTTGTCTGGGAAAGACTAGCTGCCATATATGCCAGCATAACAAGTCCTTGCTGTCCAAACATAAGGCAGGTAAAAGGAAAGGGCACCTTCCCCCTGGGAGCCCATTCAGTCCCGTGGAATTGTTCAATGAGCTGCTGTACGACAAACTGAAGATCTGAAATTGATCTCACCATTGAATTGGCACTGCATGTTTTGGAAGATGAAAACCGGGCATTGTGTGAACAGATGAACCTCCGGCAGCAAGAATAGGCCATTAAACCTGACTTCCTGCTGTCACAAGTTGTAGTCACACTTTTATGCTCCACACGAGCCTCCTCCCACCCTATCAACATATCCTTCGATTTCTTTCTCCCTTCTGTATCAGTTGGCTTTTGTGCCCCTCATATCCCATGGTATCTGCTATGTCAACAATCCCTATTCAACGTCACCACATCAACAGTCACGGTGTAGTTGCAGATCATGACCACCGGGTGTCTCTGTGCAGCGGGTTTCTGAAATCTCTCAGCTCTGTCACAATGTGGTACACAGATACAATTCAGCGGCTGTGTACTGTACCTCATTGTTCCACCGTCACGACCCATTCAAACCACTTGTCTCCCCTTTCTCCTGTAACTTCCCTTCCCTCAAGCTCGTCTCTCTCAGAAATGTCTCCACATGTCTCTCTCAATCCCTCTCCAATGGCCCCCGCTGGGTGACTCATTCCTCTAATCTGTTACTGTTTTGGTGAAAACCTGCTCACTTCCCCACTTTCTGATTATTGTTTGTTTTTTCTGGTCTTTCGTACTTTGATCCAGAGTCTTTCCTTTTGTCTCAAGATCAGCAAACTGAGTGTGAGAGATTTCACAAATCAGGGCTGTAGTCCCTGGAATTCAGAAGGTTAAGGGGCGATCTGCTGGAAGTTTTCAGGATATTGAGGGGAACAGAGAGGGGAGGTCGGGAGACACTGTTCCCGCTGGTTGGGGGGTCTCGGACTAGGGGCACAGGCTAAACATTAGAGCCAGATCTTTCAGGAGTGAAATTAGGGAACACTTCTACACACACAGGGCGGTAGAATTGTGTAACAGGCTCAAGGGGCTGAATAGCCTCCTCCTGTTCCTAATGTAACAGGCTCGAGGGGCGGAATGGCCTCCTCCTGTTCCTGTGTAACAGGCTCGAGGGGCTGAATGGCCTCCTCCTGTTCCTAATGTAACAGGCTCGAGGGGCTGAATGGCCTCCTCCTGTTCCTGTGTAACAGGCTCGAGGGGCTGAATGGCCTCCTCCTGTTCCTAATGTAACAGGCTCGTGGGGCTGAATGGCCTCCTTCTGTTCCTAATGTAACAGGCTCGAGGGGCTGAATGGCCTCCTTCTGTTCCTAATGTAACAGGCTCGAGGGGCTGAATGGCCTCCTCCTGTTCCTGTGTAACAGGCTCGAGGGGCTGAATGGCCTCCTTCTGTTCCTAATGTAACAGGCTCGAGGGGCTGAATGGCCTCCTCCTGTTCCTGTGTAACAGGCTCGAGGGGCTGAATGGCCTCCTCCTGTTCCTGTGCAGAATCGGTGAACCATTCCTGTGACCACCTGGTCTGTATAACTCTGAGCCTTTATCGGGTGAGCAGGGCTGCTGTCGATATTCAAGGCACAGCATGCCCCAACTCTCCCTCTGCCCAGACACTCCTCTCCCTATTCCTGTCTCCTTGAAAGATTTTATTTTTTTAATCTTCAGCTGATGCACGCGTCACACTTTATAAAAGACTAAAAATACATGTGTGTGCGCGGTGTGATATGGCAGCGTTGTGTTTCGAGCACGAGCTGGCTGCGATCGAGCTGTGGCCCTCTCTATGTGCTGCCTGCAGCAGCTACTTCAGTAACCAGGCCATTACTGCCTTTCATTGATGGCAAATTAGATCATTGTGATCCGGTGATGGATACGTGACTGAGGCCACGAGAACTGTGTCTGCTTTTCCCCAATGCCGACCGGATGTAAAAGCACAGCACCCCCGCTGGCCCGGCTTCCATTCTGCGTGAGCCGATCTTGGCCAATGGGGAAAGTGGGGGGGAAGGGCACGTTGCCTCAGCGCCCCGGAGAGTTGAGATCTTTCTCCGGGCTCCCGATTGCTGTCTGGCAACATCTGGTGGAAAATGAGAGCGCGCGAATGTCAGTGACTACACGAGTTGGGCTCAGCCACGCTGCAGCCTCTGGTTGAATAGCCCGTCGACTCTCTGCGGTTTCGAAGGGTGGTTGGTTGGGCAAGATACTAGAGGGCAACGGGCGGTGGGGGTGTGGGCGGGGGTGGAGGGGGCTGTTAGTAGGCAGAGGAGCCTTGGGGGGCGGGCGGGGAAGTGGAGCTGAGTCCATGATCAGATCAGCCATGATCGTATTAAATGGCGGAGCAGGCTCGAGGGGCCGTATGGCCGACGACTCCTGTTTCTTATGTTCTTATGAGCCTCCATAAGGAATGTGATGGCCGGCATAAGATCTGCTGTCCAGTGTTTTGCCCCTGGTGTTAAATGGTCAGCTCTGGAGCAGGGGATTTCTCTTCCCTGTATGAGAGGAACCTGGGCCTCCATCAACAAGGGGGCCAGCTATCACCCTGGCCTCAGTCAGAAGGTTGTGTGTTTGAGGACTATTATTGGAAGAAGAGCAGGGGGAGTTCTCCTGGTGTCCCATATTTATCCCACAACCAACATCACTAAAATACAGACGATCCGGGTCATTATCACAGTGCTGTGTGTGGGAGCTTGCTGTGTGTAAACTGGCTGCCGCACATTACAACAGTGACTACTCTCCTTTCTAAAAAAACCATCATTGGCTGTTAAAAGCTTTGGGACGTGCTGCGGACGTGAAAGGTGCTATATAAATGCAATTCTTTGAGGGGGCAAGGTTATCCTATTGCACATCACTTGGTTGCAACAGTTTAGTACCTGTGCAAACATCCAGACCCCTCTCTTTTCCCCCCCCCCCACCCTCCCCAGTCACTGCTCTCCACACAGGCACAGACTCCTGATCCCCGCTCACTCCTGTATCTCGGAAACCATGGCGATCTGCCCGGGGCGGGGGGAGACTGGGTTGTGGGGTAGTGGGGGGGGGGTGTGTGGTGTGGGAGGGGGCCGGGGGTTGTGTGGGGGGGCAGGCCGGGGGGGTGTGTGGTGGGGGGGGTGTGGGGGAGGGGGCCGGGGGTTGTGTGGGGGGGGGCCGAGGGGTGTGTGGGGGAGGGGGGGGTGTGGGGGAGGGGGCCGGGGGTTGTGTGGGGGAGGGGGCCGGGGGGGTGTGGTGGGGGGGGTGTGTGTGAGGGGGCAGGGGGGGTGTGTGTGAGGGGGCAGGGGGGGTGTGTGTGAGGGGGCGGGGGGGGTGTGTGTGTGGGAGGGGGGGTTGTGTGGGAGGGGGTGGTTGTGTGGGAGGGGGGGGTTGTGTGGGAGGGGGGGGGTTGTGTGGGAGGGGGGGGTTGTGTGGGAGGGGGCCGGGGGGGGTTGTGTGGGAGGGGGCCGTGGGGGGTTGTGTGGGAGGGGGCCGGATGAGTGTGTGGGAGGGGGCGGGGGGGGGGGTGTGGGAGGGGGCGGGGGGGGGGTGTGGGAGGGGGTGTGTGTGGGAGGGGGGGGTTGTGTGGGAGGGGGCCGGGGGAGTGTGTGGGAGGGGGCCGGGGGAGTGTGTGGGAGGGGGCCGGGGGAGTGTGTGGGAGGGGGCCGGGGGAGTGTGTGGGAGGGGGCGGGGGGGGTGTGTGTGTGGGAGGGGGGGGGGGTTGTGTGGGAAGGGGCCGGGGGAGGGAGGGGGGGGTTGTGTGGGAGGGGGCCGGGGGAGTGTGTGGGAGGGGGCGGGGGGGGGGGTGTGGGAGGGGGCGGGGGGGTTGTGTGTGTGGGAGGGGGGGGTTGTGTGGGAGGGGGCCGGGGGAGTGTGTGGGAGGGGGCCGGGGGAGTGTGTGGGAGGGGGCCGGGGGGGGGTGTGGGAGGGGGCGGGTGGGGGTGTGTGTGAGGGGGCGGGGGGGGGGTGTGTGTGGGAGGGGGCCGGGGGAATGTGTGGGAGGGGGGGTGTGGGAGGGGCGGGGGGGGTGTGTGTGTGGAGGGGCGGGGGGGAGCCTGGGCTGTGCGGTGGGGGAGGGGTATGGGAGGGGCCGGGGGGTTGGGTGAGGGCCGGGGTGGGGGTGGGGGTGGGAGGGAGGTGGGTGTGGGGGGTGGGGGTGTGTGGGAGGGGGCCGGGGGAGGTGGGTGTGGGAAGGGGTGGAGGGGGCCGGGGGTTGTGTGGGGGGGGGGGCCGGGGGGTGTGTGGGGGGGGGGGTGGAGGGGGCCGGGGGAGGTGGGTGTGGGAAGGGGTGGAGGGGGCCGGGGGAGGTGGGTGTGGGGGGTGGGGGGAGAGCCTGGGCTGTGCGGTGGGGGAGGGGTATGGGAGGGGCCGGGGGGTTGGGTGAGGGCCAGGGTGGGGGTGGGAGGGGGCCGGGGGAGGTGGGTGTGGGAAGGGGTGGAGGGGGCCGGGGGCTGTGTGGGGGGGGGGGGGGGCGGGGGGTGTGTGGGAGGGGGCCGGGGGGGGTGGGTGTGGGAAGGGGTGGAGGGGGCCGGGGGTTGTGTGGGGGGGGGGCCGGGGGGGTGTGTGGGTGGAGGGGGCCGGGGGTTGTGTTGGGGGGGTGCCGGGGGGTGTGTGGGAGGGGGCCGGGGGTTGTGGGGGGGGGTGTGGTGGAGGGGGCCGGGGGTTGTGGGGGGGGGTGTGGTGGAGGGGGCCGGGGGTTGTGTGGGGGGGGGGGTCGGGGGTTGTATGGGGGGGGTGGCCGGGGGGTGTGTGGGAGGGGGCTGGGGGGATGTGTGTGGGGGGTGGGGGAGCCTGGGCTGTGCGGTGGGGGGGGTCTGGGTTCTCTGCTGGGATCAGCTGTGAAGATAATGAAGCATAATTTGAGCTTGTTTGTTGAACACCGTGCTCAGTCTGACCCAGGAAGCAGGGACATGTTCCCCCTTTCTCAAGCCCAGGCTGTGAGGGATTGTTACTGTGCAAACAGCACATCAGTGATCTGTCTCTACACCGACTGAAACCCAGTAACCATTAGCAACCGTCTGTGTGTGAGAGAAAACTCGCTGCCTCTGGTTTCTAAATGGTTGAATATCAGTGTTAGAGCATTCTCGCCGGGGGGGGGGGGTGGGGGGAGGTGAGGACTCCTCGGGAGGAGGGGAGGAGGGGGTCCTCGCCGGGGGTGGGGGGGGGGGAGGGAGATGAGGACTCCTCGGGAGGAGGGGGTCCTCGCCGGGGGTGGTGGGGGGGGGGAGAGAGATGAGGACTCCTCGGGAGGAGGGGAGGAGGGGGTCCTCGCCGGGGGTGGGGGGGGGGGGGTGTGTGTCCTCACCAGTGCAGGGGGGGGGGAGCGTGTCCTCGTCAGTGGGGGGGGGAGAGGGGGCTTCGCCGGGGGGTGGGGGGTCCTCGCCAGTGCGGGGGGCTTGAATTTGCTGGGCCTGCAGGTTCGGAGAGGGCTGGTCGTGGGTAGTGCAGCAAACGATGAGCTGACCAGAAGCCCCAGTGAAGCCGCTCGCCCGCCCGCTCGCCAGTCCAGAGTGTGACCTGCAGGTTACCAGAGTGAGCACGTTGCTCTGACTCCGTCTGTTAGTGCCCTTCCATTCCATCTCAAACTGCCAGTATAAGCAGCAGGCTGTGATTCCACTCCCCTGACATTGGCAGAGCGGTAACCCCCCCCCCCCCCACCCCCCCGGTGTGGTGTGTGTGGGGGTGTGTGTAGTGTGTGGGGTGGTGTGTGTGTAGTGTGTGGGGTGGTGTGTGTGTAGTGTGTGGGGTGGTGTGTGTGTGGTGTGTGGGGTGGTGTGTGTGTAGTGTGTGGGGTGGTGTGTGTGTGGTGTGTGGGGTGGTGTGTGTGTAGTGTGTGGGGTGGTGTGTGTGTGGTGTGGGGGTGTGTGTGTGTGTGTGGGTGGTGTGTGTGTGGTGTGTGGGTGTGGGTGGTGTGTGTGTGTGTGTGTGGTGTGTGGGTGTGTGTGTGTGTGTGGGTGGTGTGTGTGTGTGGGTGGTGTGTGTGTGTGGGTGGTGTGTGTGTGTGGGTGGTGTGTGTGTGTGGGTGGTGTGTGGGTGTGTGGTGTGTGTAGTGTGTGGGGGGGTGTGTGTGTAGTGTGTGGGGTGGTGTGTGTGGGTGTGTGTGTGTGTGTGGGTGGTGTGTGTGGGTGGTGTGTGTGTGTGGGTGGTGTGTGTGTGTGTGTGTGGTGTGTGGGTGTGTGTGTGGGTGTGTGGTGTGTGTAGTGTGTGGGGGGGTGTGTGTGTAGTGTGTGGGGTGGTGTGTGTGGGTGTGTGTGTGTGTGTGGGTTGTGTGTGTGGGTGGTGTGTGTGGGTGGTGTGTGTGTGTGGGTGGTGTGTGTGTGTGTGTGTGGTGTGTGGGTGTGTGTGTGGGTGTGTGGTGTGTGTAGTGTGTGGGGGGGTGTGTGTGTAGTGTGTGGGGTGGTGTGTGTGTGTAGTGTGTGGTGTGCGGGTGTGTGTGTGTGTGGGTGGTGTGTGTGTGTGTGGGGGTGTGTGGGTGGTGTGTGTGTGTGGGGGGGGTGGGTGTGTGGTGTGTGTGTGTGGGGGGGTGGGTGTGTGGTGTGTGTGTGTGTGTGTGGGGGGGGTGTGTGTGTGTGTAGTGTGTGTATGTGAGGGGGTGTGGGTGTGGTGTGTATGTGTGTGGGGGTGTGTGGGTGTGGTGTGTATGGGTGTGGTGTGGTGTGTGGGTGTGGTGTGAGGGTGTGGTGTGGTGTGAGGGTGTGGTGTGGGTGTGGTGTGTGTGGTGTGTGAGGGTGTGGTTTGTGTGTGTGTGGGGGGGTGTGTGTGGAGTGGTGGGGGTGTGGTGTGTGTGGTGTGGGTGTGTGTGTGTGGTGTGTGTGTGTGTGGGTGTGGTGTGTGTGTGGTGTGTGTGTGTGTGGTGTGGTGTGTGTGGGTGTGGTGTGTGTTGTGGGTGTGGTGTGTGGGTGTGGTGTGTGTGTGGGGTGGGGTGTGTGGGGGTGGGTGTGTGTGTGTGTGTGGGGGGTGTGTGTGTGTGTGTGTGTGGGGGGTGTGTGTGTGTGTGTGTGTGTGGGGGGTGTGTGTGTGTGTGTGTGTGGGGGGGGTGTGTGTGTGTGTGTGTGGGGGGTGTGTGTGTGTGTGTGTGTGGGGGGTGTGTGTGTGTGTGTGTGTGGGGGGGGTGTGTGTGTGTGTGGTGTGGGGTGTGTGTGTGTGTGGTGTGTGTGGTGTGTGTGGTGTATGTGTGTGTGTGTGTGTTTGTGTGTGTGTGTGTGTGTGTGTTTGTGTGCGTGTGTGTGTGTGTGGTGTGTGGGGTGTGTGTATGTGGTGTGTGTGTGTGTGTGGGGGGGTGTGTGTGTGGTGTGTGTGTGTGTCAGCTCCTCGGCCTGTACTGCTGCACATTGCTGCGATCAGCCTCTGTCCTCACACCCTTAACTTGAATGACATTGGATATACGGCACGGGAACAGGCCAGTCGGCCCAACCAGTCTGCTGGTGATTATACTCCACACCAGGCTCTTCCCATTGTACCGCCCCGTCTATGCCTTTCAGCGTATCTTCCTATTCCCTTTTCCCTTCGCGGACTCGGCTAGTTTCCTTTTGACAGCATCTGAGCGATTTGCCTCAATGAGTTTGTGGTGGCAGCGAGTTCCATGCTCTGCCGAGACCGGGCTCTGACTTCCCATGGGGAGCCTGTTGTGATCATGGCCAGTGCTAACGGGATGGTGTAAGGGAGGTGGGGGAGGGCTGCTCCCTCTCTCTGCGTGCGAGGAGTGGATGTGACCTTTGCTCTGTTGTGTTCAAGGGGAGAGGTTTAGCCAGGCATGAATTGTGTATACTGGAGGTGCCCAGCTGTATGTTCATTCCCTCCCCCCCCCTTACTCTCCTGACAGCACTGCCTGCCCTTCCCGCGCAGGGTCTTACAACATAACAACATAAGAGATAGGAGCAGGAGTCGGCCATACGGCCCCTCGAGCCTCTCCGCCATTTAATACGACCATGGCTGATCTGATCATGGACTCAGGTCCACTTCCCTGCCCGCTCCCCTTATCCCCTTATCCCCTTATCGTTTAAGAAACTGTCGATCTCTGTCTTAAATATATTCAATGTCCCAGCATCCACAGCTCTCTGAGGCAGAGAATTCCACAGATTTACAACCCTCAGAGAGAAGAAATTCCTCCTCATCTCAGTTTTAAATGGGCGGCCCCTTATTCTAAGACCATGCCCCCTAGTTCTAGTCTCCCCCATCAGTGGAAACATCCTCTCTGCATCCACCTTGTCAAGCCCCCTCATAATCTGATATGTTTCGATAAGATCACCTCTCATTCTTCTGAATTCCAATGAGTAGAGGCCCAACCTACTCAACCTTTCCTCATAAGTCAATCCCCTCATCCCAGGAATTAACCGAGTGAACCTTCTCTGAACTGCCTCCAAAGCAAGTATATCCTTTCGTAAGTATGGAAACCAAAACTGCACACAGTACTCCAGGTGTGGCCTCACCAATACCCTGTGTAACTGTAGCAAGACTTCCCTGCTTTTATACTCCATCCCTTTTGCAATAAAGGCCAAGATACCATTGGCCTTCCTGATCACTTGCTGTACCTGCATACTATCCTTTTGTGTTTCATGCACAAGTACCCCCAGGTCCCACTGTACTGCACTTTGTAATCTTTCTCCATTTAAATTATAACTTGCTCTTTGATTTTTTCTGCCAAAGTGCATGACCTCACACTTTCCCACATTATACTCCATCTGACAAATTTTTACCCACTCACTTAGCCTGTCTATGTCCTTTTGCAGATTATTTGTGTCCTCCTCACACATTGCTTTTTCTCCCATCTTTGTATTGTTAGCAAACTTGGTTACTTTACACTCGGTCCCTTCCTCCAAGTGGTTAATATAGATTGTAAATAGTTGGGGTCCCAGCACTGATCCCTGCGGCTGTTGGGCAGTCGGCAGTCACCCTCTCACTCGCGTGAGCGTTGGTCGAGCTTCAGTGTCGGGAGTTGGGGCACCCTAGCCCAGACCAATCCTACCCGTGGCCTGTATCGAAGCACTTTCAGTCGTGGAGTCAGGGTATATTAATCACGAGTGTGACATTTCCCCCCCCCCCCCCCCCCCCCCCCAAAAACAATCTGGGGACACTGGGGCTAATTGTAGCGCTCCCAACTGCTGCCTGAATCTCAGCGCGTCTCGGGATCAACCTGGGACGCAGTGGGCGGGAGCACTTAGCTGTTTCTGCGTAAGAGGCTTGTGCCCCTCTCCCGATCCCCTCCCAATCTAACAGGAGGGTTGCCACTCGCACCGTCGGTTCAGTGTCGGGCTGGGGGGCGGCGCAGTGCTGCTGCTATGATCCACTATCTCTGAACTTTCGCCTCCCGTTGCCCCTCCAATGAGGTTTGCAGAATTGTCGCGTGCAGCTCGGCGAGCTATCGGGCGCGTTGTTGACGGAAGGGAACTGGCTGTTGCTGTCCCGTGGGTTATTTTGGGACGTACCCTGGAATGAAGCAGTTCGGCTGACTGATTTGTATTGTGATGGAGACACTGAGTTCTGAATGTTTGCCGTTCACCTTCATAATACAAATTAAAACTTCAACGGTCTTTTTGTGTTCCCTTGTCCAGATTTCTTCCTCTTTTCTCTCTCTCTCTCTCTCCAAACTGCTGTATTGTGCCACGGATGTTGGTAACCTCCTGATATTTGGCTGTGAAGGGCATCGCTTGACTCTTCCCTTGACTGACATCCGCCAGTGACGGCAGGTATCACGGGATAGGGAGTGGGAGGAGCTATCCTCCCCAAATCCCGTCCTCTCCCACGCAGTGCTCGAGCTTAGATTGGGAACTCGCAGCTTGGCCATCGTGGGTGTGATTTCCCTTCGAGTCGCTCCCGGTTTGGGTGAATAGCGCAGCCGTTAACGGTGAGCTAGCGGGGCTCCCAGGGTATGGAATCCGTTTGCTTCTCTCCTGTCCCCTGCTATCAGCAGAGTTGCCGGAGTAATGTGCGTGAACCCCAGCCTCGCCCACATCTCCAACTGCTCAACTATCCCTGTCAGTCCAGCCGCCTCTCTAACCTCGAGGGAGATCGCAGTGCAGTGCAGTTCCGTTCTGTGCCAAGCTCTCCACAGGGTTCCTCTGAGCTGCCTTCATGCTGCAGTTTGCTGCACGTGTCCAGTGCAGCCAATGACAATGCCAATGTAAGATCCTACAAATCCCCCGGGAGGACAGACGGACCAACGTGAGCGTCCTCGACCAGGCCAACATCCCCAGCATCGAAGCACTGACCACACTCGACCAGCTCCGCTGGGCAGGGCCACATTGTCCGCATGCCCCCGACACGAGACTCCCAAAGCAAGTGCTCCACTCGGAACTCCTTCACGGCAAACGAGCCAAAGGTGGGCAGAGGAAACGTTACAAGGGACACCCTCAAAGCCTCCCTGATAAAGTGCAACATCCCCACCGACACCTGGGAGTCCCTGGGCCAAAGACCAGTCCGCCCTAAGTGGAGGAAGTGCATCCGGGAGGGCACTGAGCATCTCGAGTCTCGTCGCCGAGAGCGTGCAGAAACCAAGCGCAGGCAGCGGAAGGAGCGTGCGGCAAACCAGTCCCACCCTCCCCTTCCCTCAACCAGTGTCTGTCCCACCTGTGACAGGGACTGTGGCTCTCGTATTGGACTGTTCAGCCACCTGAGGACTCATGCTAAGAGTGGAAGCAAGTCTTCCTCGATTCCGAGGGACTGCCAATGATGATGATTGGCTCTTCCTGCCCACTGACCCTCCGAGGGATCAGACACGCTTACTGCCACGTGCTGCCTGCTTCATAAGGCCCCCGGGATGGGAGCCAGCCGTGAGAGCAACTACCTTCCGTGGATATCGCAGACCTCCATCCCTCCGGACTGGGCACAGGTCAAAGATTAGCGTGGGCTTGGCTTGGCTTGGCTGGACTGGTCGTGCTCTGACCTCGGGGTAGGGGGGGGGTTGTGGGTTCGAGCCCCACTCCAGGTCCCAAGCGCAGTCTGACACGTTCTGTGCAGTACCGAGGGAGCACCATGTTATCTGAGCTCCCGTCCTTCAGGTCTGACGCTGAATCAAAGCCCCGTCTGCCTGCTGTTGACCAATATTCCTCCCCGAACTATACCCACCAAAAACACATGACCTGCTCATTATCTCATAGCTGTTGGTGGGAGCTTGCTGTGTGCAAATTGGCTGCCGCGTTTCCCACATTACAACAGTGATTGAAGTGAAAGGCACTATGGAAATGTAAGTTTTTTCTGTGTGTGTGTGACCGTTGGAACAGTTCCTCTCCCCGGGCACAGTTCTTTTTTTTTTGTACGGAAATCTAAAACTACAAGAGGAAGTTTTGTAATTTTTCACAGCGTTTACTTGATGCCCCGGTCAAAACCCCGCGGGGTTGGGTGTTTCAGCAAGTGACAGAAAGGGGGATTTTATTCATCGTGTCTGTGTAACCAGCTGGGCCACACATACACCAGTGTCCTGGACACCTGTGAGCAAGGGTGGGTTCCCACACCCCGATCACGCCCAGACACAGCTGGTGTGTGCGTGGCGTGTGACTACAGCATCAGGCTCCGCCGTGATGCCCACCCAGTCGAATAGCAACCACCCACGGAGCACGGCCACTCTGGGGAGATGCAAACCGATGCACAGTGGGCGTGTAGGGGAGGGGACGGCTGGCCTTCGGATAGCCGCTGAAGGTAGACATTCCCGAGAACACCCAGGCTCATTGTCCACGGCAGGGAATTGAGCTGAAACTCTATAAAACCCCATTGTTTGTTTAGTCAAAGGCAAAGGCACAGAAATACTCTGCTTGGCAGCTAATAAAATGTGTGTTTAGTGGGGTGTGTTGCAGGAAGGTCCCTACAGCACATTAACATCAGCATTACCTCCCTGTTATCTTCAAAGTCCCTTGTTAAGTCTACAGGGATCAATACCGTAATATGCTGCACGCAAATCTCTTCGTTGTTTCCGCTCTCACTCTTGCTCTCCCCCGCGCTCACTCTCCCCCGCGCTCACTCTCCCCCGCGCTCACTCTCCCCCGCGCTCACTCTCCCCCGCGCTCACTCTCCCCCGCGCACTCGTGCTCTTTTTTTCACAGCCGATTCAATAGTACCTTTCAAAAGAGAATGAGATAAATATTTGACGGGGACAGCATTGGCAGGGCTGTGGGGAAAGAGCGGGGGGAGTGGGACTAATTGTTAGAGATCTTTCACAGAGCCGGCACAGACACACGGGTACAAATGGCCTGTCTGTGCTGCCAGTGCGGTGCTCCCTCAGTACTGCCCCTCCGACAGTGCGGCGCTCCCTCAGTACCGCCCCTCTGACAGTGCGGCGCTCCTTCAGTACTGCCCCCTTCAGTACTGCCCCTCCGACAGTGCGGCGCTCCCTCAGTACCGCCCCTCCGACAGTGCGGCGCTCCCTCAGTACCGCCCCTCCGACAGTGCGGCACTCCCTCAGTACCGCCCCTCCGACAGTGCGGCGCTCCCTCAGTACCGCCCCTCCGACAGTGCGGCGCTCCCTCAGTACTGCCCCTCCGACAGTACGGCGCTCCCTCAGTACTGCCCCTCCGACAGGGCGGCGCTCCCTCAGTACTGCCCCTCCGACAGTGCGGCGCTCCCTCAGTACTGCCCCTCTGACAGTGCGGCGCTCCCTCAGTACTGCCCCTCCGACAGTGCGGCGCTCCCTCAGTACCGCCCCTCCGACAGTGCGGCACTCCCTCAGTACTGCCCCTCCGACAGTGCGGCACTCCCTCAGTACTGCCCCTCCGACAGTACGGTGCTCCCTCAGTACTGCCCCTCTGACAGTGCGGCGCTCCCTCAGTACTGCCCCTCCGACAGTGCGGCGCTCCCTCAGTACTGCCCCTCCGACAGTGCGGCACTCCCTCAGTACTGCCCCTCCGACAGTGCGGCGCTCCCTCAGTACTGCCCCTCCGACAGTGCGGCACTCCCTCAGTACTGCCCCTCCGACAGTGCGGCACTCCCTCAGTACTGCCCCTCCGACAGTGCGGCGCTCCCTCAGTACTGCCCCTCCGACAGTGCGGCACTCCCTCAGTACTGCACTGGGAGTGTCGGTCTGGATTATGATCTGATATCCTGGCTGAGATATGAAAGGGTTCTCAGTAGATTTGAAGTTAACCTGCGGTGTAATGTAGAAGTATTCCTCTCCTGTGGCCAGGGAGGGGGTGAATGAGTTAATGGAAGCGGGGTTACCTCCCTTACCCCGAGTGTGAGCACGCCCGTCGGTCTCTGGTTGATTTTGGCACTTCCTGGCTTTCTTTACAACCTGGGTGACGTTACAGCACTGACTGTTCACTGGCCCCAGAGCTAATCACCGCTCCCAATCTCGCTGCAGGCTCTCGGCTGTCACCCTGCCCAGATACCGTGAGAAATCACAGACCATCAGACCCGTCCCCGTGGCAGGGGCTGAACCCGAAGCCAACGTGCCACAACCCTCGCTGAGCCGCCGGTAACCCGACCCTCTGCCGGCCGGTGAAACGAGACTTTAGTGCTGGCTTGTCGGCCGTCTGTGCTTTCTGCACCTGTAGATGCCGAGCGCTGACGTGAAATCCTGTGGGAAGAGTTTTCAGGAAGGGACGCACCTTTTGAGGCCTGCCAGTGTTGCAGTCGCTACCTGTGTGCTTCCGCTGCCTCACTGGGGCGGGGCTGCTCCAAACAGCCCGAGATTGATGTTCCACCCCAGCAGTAAACATTTACTGTACTGTTGTGTAACTAGCCCTTGTCTTAAAGTCCAGCGGGGCTGATTGAGACCGACCGACTGGGATGAAGGTAGGATCCAGGGCACCTTTGGTGCTCAGAGCTGTCGGCTGTATTTTGTTAAAGCCCTTTCTCTCTCTCTCTCTTCACTGGCCCATGACACTGTCATCACTGACACCCACCTTTGGGAGGCTCGCCAAGTTTGACAGCAAGGTAACCAGCCTCTGCAAAGACTTGGTGGCGACGAGGAAGTGACTTTGTGGTTTAATCCGAGAGCGTTTGGACTTTTAACCCGTCTCTTCACCTGGCTGCATCGTGCGGGGTTACAGTCCCCATCGAGGCCCCTCGCCCCAGCGGCTGCTGACAGTGTCCCAACCTCGACTGCGAGTGTTGGCCAGCCATTCGACCATGGGGGTACTCTCAGCGATGTGCTTCATTTCCTCCCCGCACCCCCCCTCCCCCTCCCCAGCCGCTTTCCTTCAAGTGCTGAGTGGAAGGCGAGCCGGTGAATGTAGCTCCCAGACTCTGATCGTGTGGCACTGGACCCTGGCAACGGGGGCAGTGTTCAAGCTGCTGTTACTGCAGGCAGTACTGTGAGCATCGCGCTTACCCCTCCCCCCCCCTCCCCCGTCCCCCTCTCTCCCCCGTCCCCCTCTCTCACCCGTCCCCCTCTCTCCCCCGCCCCCATCTCTCCCCCGCCCCCCATCTCTCCCCCGCCCCCCATCTCTCCCCCGCCCCCCATCTCTCCCCCGCCCCCCATCTCTCCCCCGCCCCCCATCTCTCCCCCGCCCCCATCTCTCCCCCGCCCCCATCTCTCCCCCGCCCCCATCTCTCCCCCGCCCCCATCTCTCCCCCGCCCCCATCTCTCCCCCGCCCCCCATCTCTCCCCCGCCACCCCCATCTCTCCCCCGCCCCCCATCTCTCCCCAGCCCCGCCTCCCCCATCTCTCCCCCGCCTCCCCCGTCTCTCCCCCGCCTCCCCCGTCTCTCCCCCGCTCCCCCGTCTCTCCCCCGTTCCCCCGTCTCTCCCCCGTTCCCCCGTCTCTCCCCCGTTCCCCCGTCTCTCCCCCGTTCCCCCGTCTCTCCCCCGTTCCCCCGTCTCTCCCCCGTTCCCCCGTCTCTCCCCCGTTCCCCCGTCTCTCCCCCGTTCCCCCGTCTCTCCCCCGTTCCCCCGTCTCTCCCCCGCCCCCCCGTCTCTCCCCCGCCCCCCCGTCTCTCCCCCGCCCCCCCCGTCTCTCCCCCCGCCCCCCCGTCTCTCCCCCCGCCCCCCCGTCTCTCCCCCCGCCCCCCCGTCTCTCCCCCCGCCCCCCCGTCTCTCCCCCCGCCCCCCCGTCTCTCCCCCCGCCCCCCCATCTCTTCCCCAGCCCCCCCTCCTCTCCCCAGTAACCCCCTCTCCCGTGCCCCCCCCCCCTCCCTCCCACATCCCCGCAGGGCTATTCCACCACGGAGAGCATCAGATACCGCCCTAACCCCCATGTTATGGCCAGAGGCAAATCAGATGGGCAAAAGGCCTGGCCGATTTTCCCTTCCCTGACCAAGAGTAAGACACCCACCCACCTGTGTGTAGAATGGCTGATTGGGTGTGATTCCCGCAGGCAGACCATGTCTCACAGCCACTGGTCAGCACCTGTGACAGACGGGAGAACATTTAGGTGTGTGTATAAATAAGGTGAGGTGTGTGATGGTGAGTCAGCTGGTGTGCTCACCTCACCGGTGCTTTGTGCTCAGTGATGTGATTTTCACCTCGCGTCTACTTTACAGCTTTGTAGTTCACCCCCTGTCTAACCATTTATTTACTATGGGAGCTTTGCAAACTTGGTTGTGTTCAGGGGGTTAGCTCAGTGGTGGGGGAGGGGGGGGGGTTAGCCCGGCCAGATGGGGGACGGGGGTGGGTTAGCTCGGTGCTGGGGGGGCGTTTAGCCCGGGGCTGGGGGGAGGGTGATAGAGGGGGGGCGGGGGGAGTTAGCCCAGTGCTGGTGGGAGGGGGGATAGGGTGGGGGGGCGGGGTGGGGGAGAGTGGTGGTTAGCTCAGTGCCGGGGGTATTTGCGTTGTGTGTGTTTGCAGCGTTGCACTGATCTGGGAATCCCTGTTGCCCGGAGTACAGTTGTTTCCTTATAGGGTCCTTGATGTTTGCCCTTGAAACAGTGGAACTGAGCAAACTAGTGTGCACAGCCCTGGGTGAAAGAGGACTGTTCTATTTTAGGCCAGACAGTATTAGATTCCAGCGCAGAGACTGAGAGCAGTGGAAGGGACACAGCTGAGAAGCCATCCTGTGGACTGGAATCGAGGGACGGAAGTGACTGCTATTCCTGCTGCAGTATCATGCTCAAGGGCTCGAAATAAAGGCAGCAGGGCTGGAGTTAGCAGGAAGCATGTTGCTTGGAGCCTGACGGGGTGAAGCTGTGCTCGCTCGAGTGTGTGTCGAGGGGTTTGTAATGGGTAGTTCAGTGAGCTTGGAGTGGTGCCGGGAATTCACCTCCAATCTCACTGATGCCCTGATTTGGCAGCCCATTGCTGAACAGCTCCTTACCCAGGCGGTAATGAGGAATATCGCTGTCCCCATGTCTTCATCTGGCTCATTTTTTGGTTTGCTTCCCATCTCTGCTTTCAGAGACAGCCAGATTCTGGGGAGCGTGTTCCTAGTTGTGTGGGATTGGTTGTGACGTTCCAAGCGGTGACGAGATGTCCGTTTAACTAAAAACCCGGTGCGGTTGAATTGGACCCTAATGTTTCTGTCGGTGCGTGTGGATGTGCCCAACGAGAGTCACGTGATCTATGGAGTGCGATATGTGAGCGCACTGGGTCCGTGCAGCAGAGCAGGTCTCCAGTCCTGGTTAACCCTTGCCCCTGGACCAAGGCCTCGCTCTGTCAAGCCCGTGTGGTGGCTGGTGTGCAACGGTCACCCCACGTTAAAACAATCCACCCACAGGTATCTTCCACCCTTCAGGATGTAGTTCAGGTCCTTCATAGAAACACCTGTGAACTCATCCTTTTTTGGCGTGGTATCAAGTCATCCTCGTTTCGAGGGACTGCCTATGCTGAGGAGGTCTATCGAGGGGGGGGGGCGGGTCAGAGAGCCAGATTCAGCCTGTGTTTTAAGGTGCTACATGCCATCCTTACTTTTATACAACAATCAGCCATGGGGTGATGTAACACTGAGGGAGGCTACAATGGCCTGTGACATGAGCCTGGGCAGATCCCACTCTTGACATGGGCAACAAGATTTATCATAGGGAAAACTGACACACAAACATAAGTAGAGGGACTGAGGTTTTGTAAACAGGAACTGCACGCAGATATAAGATGTTTACTGGATAAGTGTGTGTGTGTGAGCGAGTGAGTATGTGTGTGAGCGAGTGAGTATGTGTGTGAGCGAGTGAGTATGTGTGTGAGCGAGTGAGTGTGTGTGAGCGAGTGAGTGTGTGTGAGCGAGTGAGTGTGTGAGCGAGTGTGTGTGTGAGCGAGTGAGTGTGTGTGTGAGCGAGTGAGTGTGTTTGAGTGAGTGAGTGTGTGTGAGCGAGTGAGTGTGTGTGTGAGCGAGTGAGTGTGTGTGTGAGCGAGTGAGTGTGTGTGTGAGCGAGTGAGTGTGTGTGTGAGCGAGTGAGTGTGTGTGTGAGCGAGTGAGTGTGTGTGAGCGAGTGAGTGTGTGTGTGAGCGAGTGAGTGAGTGTGAGCGAGTGAGTGAGTGTGAGCGAGTGAGTGTGTGTGAGCGAGTGAGTGTGTGTGAGCGAGTGAGTGTGTGTGAGCGAGTGAGTGTGTGTGAGCGAGTGAGTGTGTGAGCGAGTGAGTGTGTGTGTGAGCGAGTGAGTGTGTGTGAGCGAGTGAGTGTGTGTGAGCGAGTGAGTGTGTGTGTGAGCGAGTGTGTGTGTGAGCGAGTGAGTGTGTGTGTGAGCGAGTGAGTGTGTGTGTGTGAGCGAGTGAGTGTGTTTGAGCGAGTGAGTGTGTGTGAGCGAGTGTGTGTGTGAGCGAGTGTGTGTGTGTGAGCGAGTGAGTGTGTGTGTGAGCGAGTGTGTGTGTGAGCGAGTGAGTGTGTGTGAGCGAGTGAGTGTGTGTGAGCGAGTGAGTGTATGTGTGTGAGCGAGTGAGTGTGTGTGTGAGCGAGTGAGTGTGTGTGAGCGAGTGAGTGTGTGTGAGCGAGTGAGTGTATGTGTGTGAGCGAGTGAGTGTGTGTGTGAGCGAGTGAGTGAGCCCGTGTCTGTTCCACTAGCTCCGCCCAGCTACACTCCCCTACCTTGACCAAGAACCCGTTCTTTCACTGGGTGGGGGAGACGCTATTTGACTGAAGCCACCACAACCACACCTCTTCTCACCACATCAGCAGAGGCGCAGGGGTGACTGGGTGGTTATCGGGGCTGAAATGAGATACATCCATGCCCCCATCAGCCCCATCTCGCCCCCCCCCCCCCCGATCTCTGCACATCTCCCATCTTTCTTCACTACCCCTACCTCCACCCTCCTCCCCCCATCAGCCTCATCTCTGACTCCCATCCCTCCACCCCAATCAGCACTCCCCCATCTCCGCCCCCCCTCCCCCATCTCCGCCCCCCCTCCCCCATCTCCGCCCCCCCTCCCCCATCTCCGCCCCCCTCCCCCATCTCCGCCCCACCTCCCCCATCTCCGCCCCCCCTCCCCATCTCCGCCCCCCCTCCCCCATCTCCGCCCCCCCTCCCCCATCTCCGCCCCCCGTCCCCCATCTCCGCCCCCCCTCCCCCATCTCCGCCCCCCCTCCCCCATCTCCGCCCCCCTCCCCCATCTCCGCCCCACCTCCCCCATCTCCGCCCCCCCTCCCCATCTCCGCCCCCCCTCCCCCATCTCCGCCCCCCGTCCCCCATCTCCGCCCCCCGTCCCCCATCTCCGCCCCCCCTCCCCCATCTCCGCCCCCCCTCCCCCATCTCCGCCCCCCCTCCCCCATCTCCGCCCCACCTCCCCATCTCCGCCCCCCCTCCCCCCATCTCCGCCCCCCCTCCCCCATCTCCGCCCCCCCTCCCCCATCTCCGCCCCCCCTCCCCCATCTCCGCCCCCCCTCCCCCATCTCCGCCCCACCTCCCCCATCTCCGCCCCACCTCCCCCATCTCCGCCCCCCCTCCCCCCATCTCCGCCCCCCCTCCCCCATCTCCGCCCCCCCTCCCCCATCTCCGCCCCCCCTCCCCCATCTCCGCCCCCCCTCCCCCATCTCCGCCCCACCTCCCCCATCTCCGCCCCCCCTCCCCCATCTCCGCCCCCCCTCCCCCATCTCCGCCCCCCCTCCCCCATCTCCGCCCCCCTCCCCCATCTCTGCCCCCAGCAAGATCTATTTGACGGGGGTGTCGGACTGAAGCTGGGAGCCCCCTGGCCTGCCTCGACCCACTGCTCCATGGGTTGATCCGAGCAGCACTGATTGTACGGGGGGTGCAATTGCACGGGTGGGGGCGGAGGTTAATCCATCACAACCACAACCTCTCTGAAGAAAGGATTTATTTTAGATCCAACACCTCATTCTCAGCAGTGAAAAAATAATTTGCAGTAATCGCGATCTGCCCATCTGTTGCAAAAAAGGTTGACAGACGCGTACGTTTTCACCATGTGCTGTTACTGACGTGACCCTCTCCCTCTCCTCTCCCCCTCTGTCTCTCTCCCCCCCCTCTGTCCTCTCTCTCCCCCCCCTCTGTCTCTCTCCCCCCCTCTGTCTCTCTCCCCCCCCCTCTGTCTCTCTCCCCCCCCCTCTGTCTCTCTCCCCCCCTCTGTCTCTCTCCCCCCCTCTGTCTCTCTCCCCCCCCTCTGTCTCTCTCCCCCCCCTCTGTCTCTCTCCCCCCCCTCTGTCTCTCTCCCCCCCTTCTGTCTCTCTCCCCCCCCCTCTGTCTCTCTCCCCCCCCTCTGTCTCTCTCCCCCCCCTCTGTCTCTCTCCCCCCCTCTGTCTCTCTCCCCCCCTCTGTCTCTCTCCCCCCCTTCTGTCTCTCTCCCCCCCCCTCTGTCTCTCTCCCCCCTTCTGTCTCTCTCCCCCCTTCTGTCTCTCTCCCCCCCTTCTGTCTCTCTCCCCCCCTTCTGTCTCTCTCCCCCCCTTCTGTCTCTCTCCCCCCCTTCTGTCTCTCTCCCCCCCCTCCCCTTCTGTCTCTCTCCCCCCTTCCTCTCTCCCTTCTGTCTCTCTCCCCCCCCTTCTGTCTCTCTCCCCCCCCCTTCTGTCTCTCCCCCCCCCCCCCTCTGTCTCTCTCCCCCCTTCTGTCTCTCTCCCCCCCTTCTGTCTCTCTCCCCCCCCTTCTGTCTCTCTCCCCCCCTTCTGTCTCTCTCCCCCCC
>NC_092003.1:890051-936259 GCF_044704955.1 Pristiophorus japonicus
CACACCCATCGCAGGTAAACGAGAGCTGGAGCCCCCCCCCCACACCTCCCCCCTCATCTCCCCCCCCCCCCCCTCCCCCACACACACCCATCACAGGTAAACGAGAGCTGGAGCCCCCCCCCACACCTCCCCCCTCATCTCCCCCCCCCCCCCCCCTCCCCCACACACACCCATCACAGGTAAGCGAGAGCTGGAGCCCCCCCCCCCGGCCCCCACACCCATCGCAGTAAGTGAGAGCTGGAGCCCCTCCCTCATCTCCCCCCCAATCTCCCCCACACCCATCGCAGGTAAACGAGAGCTGGAGCCCCCACCCCACACCTCCCCCCTCATCTCCCCCCCCTCCCCCCCCCCCTCCCCCACACACACCCATCACAGGTAAACGAGAGCTGGAGCTCCCACCCCCCTCCCCTCTTCCCCCCCCCTCATCTCCCCCCACCTCCCTCACACCAATCTCTCCCCCCCCAATCTCCCCCCCTCCCCCAATCTCCCACCCCTCTTCCCCCCCCCCCGCCTCTCTCCTCTCCCCCTCCCCCCGCCTCTCTCCTCTTCCCCCCCTCCCCCCGCCTCTCTCCTCTCCCACCCCCACCCATCTCCCCCCCCCTCCCCCCGCCTCTCTCCTCTCCCCCCCCCACCCATCTCCCCCCCCCTCCCCCCACCTCTCTCCTCGTTCCCCCCCCCCGCCTCTCACCTCTTTTCCCCCCCATCCCCCACCCATTTCCCCCCCCCCTCTCCCCTCTTCCCCACCCACCCTGTAACAGACTGGGTGCCCAATGCTGTGTGCGGGACGTGCGGTGGGAGATGGGGATGTGAGTGGGTATCATACCCAATGCTGAGCACGTGTTTGGCACTGTGTGTAATTGGTCTGTGGCTGGGATGCTGGAAGCGGTCTGCACGCTGTGCCCGATGCTGCTGTCCTCTTAGAAACATAGAAAATAGGTGCAGGTGGAGGCCATTCAATATGATCATGGCAGGTCATTCCCTCAGTACCCCTTTCTTGCTTTCTCTCCACACCCCTTGATCACTTTAGCCGTAAGGGCCATATCTAACTCCCTCTTGAATATGTCTAATGAACTGGCCTCAACAACTCTCTGCGGCAGGGAATTCCTCAGGTTAACAACTCTGAGTGAAAAAGTTTCTCCTCATCTCGGTCCTAAATGGCTTACTCCTTATCCTTTGACTATGACCCCTTGTTCTGGTCTTCCTCAACACTGGGAACATTCTTCCTGCATCTAACCTGTCCAGTCCCATCAGAATTTTATATGTTTCTATGTTTATATGTTTCTATAGTAGTAATCTCAGGATTGCTATCAGGGCCATGTGCTCGTCAGAGTAGGAATCACAGGATAGCTCAGATGAATACATGGCTTGAGGAGTGGTGCAGAAGGGAGGGATTTAAATTCCTGGGACATTGGAACAGGTTCTGGGGGAGGTGGGACTGGGTGGCGGTGTGAGCTGTGAGGAGGATGCTAAGAGGCTGCAGGGTGACTTGGACAGGTTAGGCGAGTGGGCAAATGCATGGCAGATGCAGTATAATGTGGAAAAATGTGAGGTTATCCACTTTGGGGGCAAAAACACGAAGGCAGACTATTATCTGAATAGCGGCAGTCTAGGAAAAGGGGAGGTGCAACGAGACCTGGGTGTCATGGTTCATCAGTCATTGAAAGTTGGCATGCAGGTATGTTGGCCTTCATAGCAAGGGGATTTGAGTATAGGAGCAGGGAGGTCTTACTGCAGTTGTACAGGGCCTTGGTGAGGCCACACCTGGAATATTGTGTTCAGTTTTGGTCTCCTAATCTGAGGAAGGGCGTTCTTGCTATTGAGGGAGTGCAGCGAAGGTTCACCAGACTGATTACAGGGATGGCTGGACTGACATATGAGGAGAGACTGGATCAACTGGGCCTTTATACATTGGAGTTTAGAAGGATGAGAGGGGACCTCATAGAAACATATAAGATTCTGACAGGACTGGACAGGTTAGATGCGGGTAGAATGTTCCCAATGTTGGGGAAGTCCAGAACCAGGGGACACAGTCTTAGGATAAGGGGCAGGCCGTTTAGGACTGAGATGAGGAGAAACTTCTTCACTCAGAGAGTTGTTAACCTGTGGAATTCCCTGCCGCAGAGAGTTGTTGATGCCAATTCATTGGATATATTCAAGAGGAAGTTAGATGTGGCCCTTACGGCTAAAGGGATCAAGGGGTATGGAGAGAAAGCAGGAAAGAGGTACTGAGGGAATGATCAGCCATGATCTTATTGAATGGTGGTGCAGGCTCGAAGGGCCGAATGGCCTACTCCTGCACCTATTTTCTATGTTTCTAGAAGATTTGTGAAGCATGATTTCCCTTTCATAAATCCATGCTGACTTGGACCGATCCTGTCACTGCTTTCCAAATGCGCTGCTATTTCATCTTTAATAATTGATTCCAACATTTTCCCCACTACTGATGTCAGGCTAACCGGTCTATAATTACCCATTTTCTCTCTCCCTCCCTTTTTAAAAAGTGGTGTTACATTAGCAACCCTGCAGTCCATAGGAACTGATCCAGAGTCGATAGACTGTTGGATGCATTGGTGATCATTTTCCACTATTTCTAGGGCTACTTCCTTAAGTACTCTGGGATGCAGACTATCAGGCCTATGGATTTATCGGCCTTCAATCCCATCAATTTCCCTAACACAGTTTCCTGACTAATAAGGATTTCCTTCAGTTCTTCTTTCTCACGAGACCCTCGGACCCCTAGTATTTCCAGAAGGTTATATGTGTCTTCCTTAGTGAAGACAGAACCAAAGTATTTGTTCAATTGGTCTGCCGTTTAAATTCTGACTGCAAGGGACGTATGTTTGTCTTCACTAATCTTTTTCTCTTCACATATCTATAGAAGCTTTTGCAATCAGTTTTTATGTTCCAAGCAAGCTTCCTCTCATACTCTATTTCCCCCCTCCTAATTAAACCTGCTGAATTCTAAATTTCTCCCAATCCTCAGGTTTGCTGCTTTTTCTAGACAATTTATATGCCTCTTCCTTGGATTTAACACTATCCCTAATTTCCCTTGTTAGCCACGGTTGAGCCACCTTCCCCGTTTTATTTTTACTCCAGACAGGGATGTACAATTGTTGAAGTTCATCCATATGATCTTTAAATGTCTGCCATTGCCTATCCACCTTTAAGTATCATTCGCCAGTCTATTCTAGCCAATTCACGCCTCATACCATCGAAGTTACCTTTCCTTAAGTTCAGGACCCTAGTCTCTGAATTAACTGTGTCACTCTCCATCTTAATAAATAATTCTGCCATATTATGGTCACTCTTCCCCAAGGGGCCTTGCACAACAAGATTGCTCATTAGTCCTTTCTCATTACACATCACCCAGTCTAGGATGGCCAGCCCTCTAGTTGGTTCCTCGACATATTGGTCTAGAAAACCATCCCTAATACACTCCGGGATATCCTCCTCCACCACATTGCTAGCAGTTTGGTTAGCCCAATCTTTATGTAGATTAAAGTCGCCCATGATAACTGCTGTACCTTTATTGCACACATCCCTTATTTCTTGTTTGATGCTGTCCCCAACCTCACTACTACTGTTTGGTGGTCTGTACACAACTCCCACCAGCGTTTTCTGCACTTTGGTATTCCATAGCTCCACCCATACCGATTCCACATCATCCAAGCTAATGTCCTTTCTTACTATTGCATTAATTTCCTCTTTAACCAGCAACGCTACCCCGCCTCCTTTTCCTTTCTGTCTATCCTTCCTGAATGTTGAATACCCTGGATGTTGAGTTCCCAGCCTTGGTCACCCTGGAGCCATGTCTCCGTAATCCCAATTACATCATATCCGTTAACTGCTATCTGCGCAGTTAATTCATCCACCTTATTCCGAATACTCTTTGCATTGAGGCACAGAGCCTTCAGGCTTGTCTTTTTAACACTTTGCCCCCTTAGAGTTTTGCTGTAATGTGGCCCTTTTTGATTTTTGCCTTGGGTTTCTCTGTCCTCCACTTTTACTTTTCTTCTTTCTATCTTTTGCTTCTGCCCCCATTCTACTTCCCTCTGTCTCCCTGCATAGGTTCCCATCCCCCTGCCATATTAGTTTAACCCCTCCCCAACAGCACTAGCAAAAACTCCCCCTAGGACATTGGTTCCGGTCCTGCCCAGGTGCAGACCGTCCAGTTTGTTCTGGTCCCACCTCCCCCAGAACCGGTTCCAATGCCCCAGGAATTTGAATCCCTCCCTGCTGCAACACTGCTCAAGCCACGTATTCATCTGAGCTATCCTGCGATTCCTACTCTGACTAGCACGTGGCACTGGTAGCAATCCTGAGATTACTACTTTAGAGGTCCTACTTTTTAATTTAGTTCCGAGCTCCCTAAATTCGTCTTGTAGGACCTCATCCGGTTTTTTACTGATATCGTTGCTAAGAATTGTTGCATTGTGTGTTTGTCCTACAGTTAGAGGCAGAGTCTCTCTCCACCAGTAATCTATGTTCGAAGCCCCGCACTGACCACACCAACAGCAACGCACAATCACCCTCCAACAAGGTTCAGCGGAGTGTCTCAGCCAGTCAGAAACAGCGCAGGTTCAGTGACCAAGGTAGGTCCCTGGTCGGGGAGGAGTGGGGAGTTCACGGACATGGACAAACAGCGGGTTCAGTTTATGCAGCATTATTGGTTTAGTGCTCAATACCAGTCAACCCAGGTCTTGTTCCAAACACTGCCCTGGGAGTGCTTGATGGGACAGTGTAGAGGGAGCTTTACTCTGTATCTAACCCCCTGTACCTGCCCTGGGAGTGTTTGATGGGACAGTGTAGAGGGAGCTTTACTCTGTATCTAACCCCCTGTACCTGCTCTGGGAGTGTTTGATGGGACAGTGTAGAGGGAGCTTTATTCTGTATCTAACCCCGTGCTGTACCTGCCCTGGGAGTGTTTGATGGGACATTGTAGAGGGAGCTTTACTCTGTATCTAACCCCCTGTACCTGCTCTGGGAGTGTTTGATGGGACAGTGTAGAGGGAGCTTTACTCTGTATCTAACCCCCTGTACCTGCCCTGGGAGTGTTTGATGGGACAGTGTAGAGGGAGCTTTACTCTGTATGTAACCCGTGCTGTACCTGCCCTGGGAGTGTTTGATGGGACAGTGTAGAGGGAGCTTTACTCTGTATCTAACCCCCTGTACCTGCCCTGGGAGTGTTTGATGGGACAGTGTAGAGGGAGCTTTACTCTGTATCTAACCCGTGCTGTACCTGCCCTGGGAGTGTTTGATGGGACAGTGTAGAGGGAGCTTTACTCTGTATCTAACACCTTGTACCTGCCCTGGTTCTGATGTTGAGATGAGATGTGTCCCATTTTCTCAGGTGAGCAGCTCACATTATTCACAAGTAGTATTTGTAAGAAGGCTGTGTACGTGGGTTTGATCCCAGGGGTGTGGGAGTTGACAAAGGCCCAGAGTGGAGCCTGGGGCTGGGTTGGGTTTGAGGCCAGGTGTATAACATGTAGCAGTGAGGTGAGCTGGCTGGGTCTGTGAGCACCGCGCTGCCTGGCGAATGGGCAGGACCCAGGTGAGCCTGAACGCAGGTCTGTGATCTGTGTCCCCACACAGTCAGTGGCACTGCCTCCCTTGTCACAGTTCGATTCAGTGGGTGACGGGACAGTAACACTTCCCAGCTCCCATGGAGGGCAGCACAGGAGCGTAGGAAAAAAGACCCAGGTCCATCAACCCCTCGATTCTTTTCCTGGGACTTGAACTCGCAAACTCTGGGTTATAGACAGCAGGGGGAGGCCATTCAGCCCCTCGAACCTGTTACATTAGGAACAGGAGGAGGCCCATTCAACCCCTCGAGTCTGTTACACAGGAACAGGAGGAGGCCATTCAGCCCCTCGAGCCTGTTGCATTAGGAACAGGAGGAGGCCATTCAGCCCCTCGAGCCTGTTACACAGGAACAGGAGGGGGCCATTCAGACCCTCGAGCCTGTTACATTAGGAACAGGAGGAGGCCATTCAGCCCCTCGAGCCTGTTACATTAGGAACAGCAGGAGACCATTCAGCCCCTCGAGCCTGTTACATTAGGAACAGGAGGGGGCCATTCAGCCCCTCGAGCCTGTTACATTAGGAACAGGAGGAGGCCATTCAGCTCCTCGAGCCTGTTACATTAGGAACAGGAGGAGGCCATTCAGCCCCTCGAGCCTGTTACACAGGAACAGGAGGAGGCCATTCAGCCCCTCGTGCATGTTACACAGGAACAGGAGGAGGCCATTCAGCCCCTCGAGCCTGTTACATTAGGAACAGGAGGAGGCCATTCAGCCCCTCGAGCCTGTTACACAGGAACAGGAGGAGACCATTCAGCCCCTCGAGCCTGTTACATTAGGAACAGGAGGAGGCCATTCAGCCCCTCGGGCCTGTTACACAGGAACAGGAGGAGGCCATTCAGCCCGTTACATTAGGAACAGGAGGAGGCCATTCAGCCCCTCGAGCCTGTTACACAGGAACAGGAGGAGACCATTCAGCCCCTCGAGCCTGTTACACAGGACCAGGAGGAGCCCATTCAGCCCCTCGAGCCTGTTACACAGGAACAGGAGGAGGCCATTCAGCCCCTCGAGCCTGTTACATTAGGAACAGGAGGAGGCCATTCAGCCCCTCGAGCCTGTTACACAGGAACAGGAGGAGCCCATTCAGCCCCTCGAGCCTGTTACACAGGAACAGGAGGAGGCCATTCAGCCCCTCGAGCCTGTTACATTAGGAACAGGAGGAGGCCATTCAGCCCCTCGAGCCTGTTACATTAGGAACAGGAGGAGGCCATTCAGCCCCTCGAGCCTGTTACATTAGGAACAGGAGGAGGCCATTCAGCCCCTCGAGCCTGTTACATTAGGAACAGGAGGAGGCCATTCAGCCCCTCGAGCCTGTTACATTAGGAACAGGAGGAGGCCATTCAGCCCCTCGAGCCTGTTACACAGGAACAGGAGGAGACCATTCAGCCCCTCGAGCCTGTTACATTAGGAACAGGAGGAGGCCATTCAGCCCCTCGAGCCTGTTACACAGGAACAGGAGGAGGCCATTCAGCCCGTTACATTAGGAACAGGAGGAGGCCATTCAGCCCCTCGAGCCTGTTACACAGGAACAGGAGGAGACCATTCAGCCCCTCGAGCCTGTTACACAGGATCAGGAGGAGCCCATTCAGCCCCTCGAGCCTGTTACACAGGAACAGGAGGAGGCCATTCAGCCCCTCGAGCTTGCTACATTAGGAACAGGAGGAGGCCATTCAGCCCCTCGAGCCTGTTACACAGGAACAGGAGGAGCCCATTCAGCCCCTCGAGCCTGTTACACAGGAACAGGAGGAGGCCATTCAGCCCCTCGAGCCTGTTACATTAGGAACAGGAGGAGGCCATTCAGCCCCTCGAGCCTGTTACATTAGGAACAGGAGGAGGCCATTCAGCCCCTCGAGCCTGTTACATTAGGAACAGGAGGAGGCCATTCAGCCCCTCGAGCCTGTTACATTAGGAACAGGAGGAGGCCATTCAGCCCCTCGAGCCTGTTACATTAGGAACAGGGGGAGGCCATTCAGCCCCTCGAGCCTGTTACATTAGGAACAGGGGGAGGCCATTCAGCCCCTCGAGCCCCTCGCCCTACACACGGGCCACACCGCCCGCTCGGTAAACCCTGCCTTGTTTTGTCGTTGCTGCAGCTGGCCCCACCATCCCCACCTCCAACTCCTACTCCAAGAGGAACCAGGCCAACACTGCCGACTCCAAGCACCAGGAGGAGGAGAAGGATGGTTCTCGGCGCTCGAGCAGCAACGTGAAAGTGCCAGCGAGCCCACACACCGGCTCGGACAGGAAGAAAACGACGGCACCATCCACCATGGTGAGCGGGGCGGTGGGGGAACGGACCGAGCGACGGGAATTGGCTGTCGCTGGCTGTAAGCTCACGCTCACTGGTGTCTCTCTAAAACCTGTACTGTTTGTCACCCCCCCCCCCCCCCCCCCCACAGAACAGCGCAGTGCCCTCCGGTGTGGGCCGAGGCAGGAACTCACCGCTGGTGGATCGAGCTGGCACGGTACAACCGGGCAACATACAGAACGGCAAAGACAGGTGAAAGCAGCAAGTCAAATCATCGGCGCCTTGACCCACACGGTCCATGCTGCCGACACTCGACCGCTCACTGACCCGCTCGGCCACCGGTCAGTAATCGGCCGTGTGCTGGACCCTCCAGCCACGGACAGTGGGCTCTGGCATATCCGGCATAAAACACAGGGTCCCACCCAAACCACTCACGTCCCGAGTCCGGCCACTGCCAGAGAACTGTTGGTGCTCCTGGGGATAGGAATCATGGGAAAGGTGCAGTGTGGGTTCAAGCGGGAGTTAGCGGGGATCGGGGAGACCCGAGACCCGACCTGAGACCCGGAGATCCGAGACCCGACCCGAGTCCCGAGACCTGATACCCGAGACCCGACCTGAGACCCGGAGATCCGAGGCCCGAGTCCCGAGACCCGACCCGAGACCCGGAGATCCGAGACCCGAGTTCCGAGACCCGACCCGAGACCCGGAGACCCGAGACCCACCCCGAGACCCGAGACCCCGAGACCCCGAGATCCGGAGATCCGAGACCCGACCCGAGTCCCGAGACCCGACCCGAGACCCGAGACCCGAGACCCCGAGACCCGACCCGAGACCCGAGACCCGAGACCCGACCCGAGACCCGAGACCCGAGACCCGAGACCCGAGACCCGACCCGAGACCCGAGACCCGACCCGAGACCCGAGACCCGAGACCCGAGACCCGATCCGAGACCCGAGACCCGACCCGAGACCCGACCCGAGACCCGAGACCCGACCCGACCCGAGACCCGAGACCCGAGACCCGAGACCCGAGACCCGACCCGAGACCCGAGACCCGAGACCCGAGACCCGAGACCCGACCCGACCCGAGACCCGAGACCCGACCCGAGACCCGACCCGAGACCCGACCCGAGACCCGAGACCCGAGACCCGAGACCCGAGACCCGAGACCCGACCCCCGACCCGAGACCCGACCCGAGTCCCGACCCGAGTCCCGAGACCCGACCCGAGACCCGAGACCCGACCCGAGACCCGAGACCCGACCCGAGACCCGACCCGAGACCCGAGACCCGAGACCCGAGACCCGACCCGAGACCCGAGACCCGATCCGAGACCCGAGACCCGACCCGAGACCCGACCCGAGACCCGGAGATCCGAGACCCGACCCGAGACCCGGAGATCCGAGACCCGACCCGAGACCCGAGACCCGACCCGAGACCCGAGACCCGACCCGAGACCCGAGACCCGACCCGAGACCCGAGACCCGACCCGAGACCCGAGACCCGAGACCCGACCCGAGACCCGAGACCCGACCCGAGACCCGAGACCCGACCCGAGACCCGAGACCCGACCCGAGACCCGAGACCCGACCCGAGACCCGAGACCCGACCCGAGACCCGAGACCCGACCCGAGACCCGAGACCCGACCCGAGACCCGAGACCCGACCCGAGACCCGAGACCCGACCCGAGACCCGAGACCCGAGACCCGAGACCCGACCCGAGACCCGACCCGAGACCCGAGACCCGAGACCCGACCCGAGACCCGAGACCCGACCCGAGACCCGAGACCCGAGACCCGACCCGAGACCCGAGACCCGAGACCCGACCCGACCCGAGACCCGAGACCCGAGACCCGACCCGAGACCCGAGACCCGAGACCCGAGACCCGACCCGAGACCCGAGACCCGAGACCCGAGACCCGAGACCCGAGACCCACCCCGAGACCCGAGACCCGAGACCCGAGACCCGAGACCCGAGACCCGAGACCCACCCCGAGACCCGAGACCCGAGACCCGAGACCCGAGACCCGACCCGAGACCCGACCCGACCCGAGACCCGAGACCCGAGACCCACCCCGAGACCCGAGACCCGAGACCCGAGACCCGACCCGAGACCCGAGACCCGACCCGAGACCCGAGACCCGACCCGAGACCCGAGACCCGACCCGAGACCCGAGACCCGAGACCCGAGACCCGAGACCCGAGACCCGACCCGAGACCCGAGACCCGAGACCCGACCCGAGACCCGAACCCGACCCGAGACCCGACCCGAGACCCGAGACCCGAGACCCGACCCGAGACCCGAGACCCGAGACCCACCCCGAGACCCGAGACCCGAGACCCGAGACCCGAGACCCGAGACCCACCCCGAGACCCGAGACCCGAGACCCGAGACCCGAGACCCGACCCGAGACCCGAGACCCGACCCGAGACCCGAGACCCGAGACCCGACCCGAGACCCGAGTCCCGAGACCCGAGACCCGAGACCCGAGACCCGACCCGAGACCCGAGACCCGAGACCCGACCCGAGACCCGAGACCCGAGACCCGAGACCCGACCCGAGACCCGAGACCCGAGACCCGACCCGAGACCCGAGACCCGAGACCCGAGACCCGACCCGAGACCCGAGACCCGACCCGAGACCCGAGACCCGAGACCCGACCCGACCCGACCCGAGACCCGAGACCCGACCCGAGACCCGAGACCCGTCCCGACACCCGAGACCCGACCCGAGACCCGACCCGACCCGACCCGAGACCCGAGACCCGACCCGAGACCCGAGACCCGACCCGAGACCCGACCCGACCCGACCCGAGACCCGACCCGACCCGACCCGAGACCCGAGACCCGAGACCCGACCCGAGACCCGAGACCCGACCCGAGTCCCGAGACCCGAGACCCGACCCGAGACCCGACCCGACCCGAGACCCGAGACCCGACCCGAGACCCGAGACCCGACCCGAGACCCGAGACCCGACCCGAGACCCGAGACCCGACCCGACCCGAGACCCGAGACCCGACCCGACCCGAGACCCGACCCGACCCGAGACCCGAGACCCGAGACCCGACCCGAGACCCGAGACCCGACCCGAGTCCCGAGACCCGAGACCCGACCCGAGACCCGAGACCCGACCCGAGACCCGAGACCCGACCCGAGACCCGAGACCCGACCCGAGACCCGAGACCCGACCCGAGACCCGAGACCCGACCCGAGACCCGGAGATCCGAGACCCGAGACCCGACCCGAGACCCGGAGATCCGAGACCCGACCCGAGACCCGAGACCCACCCCGAGATCCGGAGATCCGAGACCCGAGACCCGACCCGAGACCCGGAGATCCGAGACCCGACCCGAGACCCGAGACCCACCCCGAGATCCGGAGATCCGAGACCCGAGACCCGACCCGAGACCCGGAGATCCGAGACCCGACCCGAGACCCGAGACCCACCCCGAGATCCGGAGATCCGAGACCCGAGTCCCGAGACCCGAGTCCCGAGACCCGAGACCCGAGACCCGACCCGAGACCCGGAGATCCGAGACCCGAGTCCCGAGACCCGAGTCCCGAGACCCGAGACCCGAGACCCGACCCGAGACCCGGAGATCCGAGACCCGAGACCCGACCCGAGACCCGACCCGAGACCCGGAGATCCGAGACCCGAGTCCCGAGACCCGAGTCCCGAGACCCGAGACCCGAGACCCGACCCGAGACCCGGAGATCCGAGACCCGACCCGAGACCCGAGACCCACCCCGAGATCCGGAGATCCGAGACCCGACCCGAGTCCCGAGTCCCGAGACCCGAGACCCGACCCGACCCGAGACCCACCCCGAGATCCGGAGATCCGAGACCCGAGACCCGACCCGAGACCCGAGACCCGACCCGAGACCCGAGACCCGACCCGAGACCCGAGACCCGACCCGAGACCCGAGACCCGAGTCCCGACCCGAGACCCGAGACCCGAGTCCCGACCCGAGACCCGACACCCGACCCGAGACCCGACACCCGACCCGAGACCCGAGACCCGAGTCCCGACCCGAGACCCGAGACCCGAGACCCACCCCGAGACCCGGAGATCCGAGACCCGACCCAAGTCCCGAGACCCGAGACCCGAGACCCGAGACCCGACCCGAGACCCGAGACCCGACCCGAGACCCGAGACCCGAGACCCGACCCGAGACCCAAGACCCACCCCGAGACCCGAGACCCGACCCAAGACCCACCCCGAGACCCACCCCGAGACCCGGACGCCAGATTGGAGCACTGGGGCTGAGGGGTGATTGAGGGATTCAAGGTTCAGGGTGAGAGGGTCCGGACAGGGGAGATAGAGAGCCTCACCTCACCTCAGCACTTCACCTCACATCGCCTCGCCTCACCTCCCCTCCTCACCCCCCCTCCCCTCCGCCCTCTCTCTCCCCGCCTCTCCCCCTCACCCCCGCCCCCCCCGACCCGCGCCTCACCGCCAATGATGGACTTTGGCCGTGTGGAGGCTGTTGGAAGGCAGGAGTGGCGGCAGCCAGTTTGTGCACAGCAAGCTCCCACACACAGCAAGCTCCCACACACAGCAAGCTCCCACACACGGCAAGCTCCCACACACAGCAAGCTCCCACACACAGCAAGCTCCCACACACAGCAAGCTCCCACACACAGCAAGCTCCCACACACGGCAAGCTCCCACACACAGCAAGCTCCCACACACAGCAAGCTCCCACACACAGCAAGCTCCCTCACACAGCAAGCTCCCACACACAGCAAGCTCCCTCACACAGCAAGCTCCCACACACAGCAAGCTCCCTCACACAGCAAGCTCTTACACACAGCAAGCTCCCTCACACAGCAAGCTCCCTCACACAGCAAGCTCCCACACACAGCAAGCTCCCACACACGGCAAGCTCCCACACACAGCAAGCTCCCACACACAGCAAGCTCCCACACACGGCAAGCTCCCTCACACAGCAAGCTCCCACACACGGCAAGCTCCCTCACACAGCAAGCTCCCTCACACAGCAAGCTCTTACACACAGCAAGCTCCCTCACACGGCAAGCTCCCACACACGGCAAGCTCCCACACACGGCAAGCTCCCACACACGGCAAGCTCCCACACACGGCAAGCTCCCACACACGGCAAGCTCCCACACACGGCAAGCTCCCTCACACAGCAAGCTCCCACACACAGCAAGCTCCCACACACAGCAAGCTCCCACACACAGCAAGCTCCCACACACAGCAAGCTCCCACACACAGCAAGCTCCCACACACAGCAAGCTCCCTCACACAGCAAGCTCCCTCACACAGCAAGCTCCCACACACAGCAATACTCCATTCCCGGACTCCCTTGGCCCGAGCAGCACCAACATGCACCAGGCAGGCAGGGGGAAGCAGCGATGGGCCGGCGGGTGGCGGGGGCCGAGGGACTGCACTAACCAAACTTCTTTCGTCCTCCAGTTCAGCGGCACAAGGCTCCAGGATCCCCTCCATGACCGTGACCTCGGCAAGAACACGGCACACCAAATCTATGTCCACGTCCGTTCACCCGTCCAAAACCACGGGGAATAACAGTGACACTCAGCGGCCAAGGCAAGCTTTCCGGGCACCGCATCTTCTGATGGGCGGGGGGCGGAGTGGGGGCAGGGCAGGTTTAAACAACAAAAGCCGGGCTGGGTGGGGATGCAGTAACAGCACCATATCTCCGTCAGTATTGACCCACAATGAACAAAGCTCCATCGACACACTGCTCCCGGCACCTTCCACAATTACCGTCTCCTGCTCTGTACAATGCGGGAAAAGTCCTGAACATGAAGCTCACGTTGGCCCAGCGGGGCGTCTGCACTAATGTTCCCTTTAACTTTGTGAGCGCGGTCCCTTTAAACCTGCTGCGTGTCCTGAATGTGCGCGGCAGGAGGTGGCGATGGGACCATAATATGGTGGAATTCTGCATTAGGATGGAGAATGAAACAGTTAATTCAGAGACCATGGTCCAGAACTTAAAGAAGGGCAACGTTGAAGGTATGAGGCGTGAATTGGCTAGGATAGATTGGCGAATGATACTTAAGGGGTTGACTGTGGATGGGCAATGGCAGACATTTAGAGACCGCATGGATGAACTACAACAATTGTACATTCCTGTCTGGCGTAAAAATAAAAAAGGGAAGGTGGCTCAACCGTGGCTATCTAGGGAAATCAGGGATAGTATTAAAGCCAAGGAAGTGGCATACAAATTGGCCAGAAATAGCAGCGAACCTGGGGACTGGGAGAAATTTAGAACTCAGCAGAGGAGGACAAAGGGTTTGATTAGGGCAGGGAAAATGGAGTACGAGAAGAAGCTTGCAGGGAACATTAAGACGGATTGCAAAAGTTTCTATAGATATGTAAAGAGAAAAAGGTTAGTAAAGACAAACGTAGGTCCCCTGCAGTCAGAATCAGGGGAAGTCATAATGGGGAACAAAGAAATGGCAGACCAATTGAACAAGTACTTTGGTTCAGTATTCACTCAGGAGGACACAAACAACCTTCCGGATATAAAAGGGGTCGGAGGGTCTAGTAAGGAGGAGGAACTGAGGGAAATCCTTATTAGTCGGGAAATTGTGTTGGGGAAATTGATGGGATTGAAGGCCAATAAATCCCCAGGGCCTGATGGACTGCATCCCAGAGTACTTAAGGAGGTGGCCTTGGAAATAGTGGATGCATTGACAGTCATTTTCCAACATTCCATTGACTCTGGATCAGTTCCTATGGAGTGGAGGGTAGCCAATGTAACCCCACTTTTTAAAAAAGGAGGGAGAGAGATAACAGGGAATTATAGACCAGTCAGCCTGACATCAGTAGTGGGTAAAATGATGGAATCAATTATTAAGGATGTCATAGCAGTGCATTTGGAAAGAGGTGACATGATAGGTCCAAGTCAGCATGAATTTGTGAAAGGGAAGTCATGCTTGACAAATCTTCTGGAATTTTTTGAGGATGTTTCCAGTAGAGTGGACAAGGGAGAACCAGTTGATGTGGTATATTTGGACTTTCAGAAGGCTTTCGACAAGGTCCCACACAAGAGATTAATGTGCAAAGTTAAAGCACATGGGATTGGGGATAGTGTGCTGACGTGGATTGAGAACTGGTTGTCAGACAGGAAGCAAAGAGTAGGAGTAAATGGGTACTTTTCAGAATGGCAGGTAGTGACTAGTGGGGTACCGCAGGGTTCTGTGCTGGGGCCCCAACTGTTTACATTGTACATTAATGATTTAGATGAGGGGATTAAATGTAATATCTCCAAATTTGCGGATGACACTAAGTTGGGTGGCAGTGTGAGCTGCGAGGAGGATGCTGTGAGGCTGCAAAGCGACTTGGATAGGTTAGGTGAGTGGGCAAATGCATGGCAGATGAAGTATAATGTGGATAAATGTGAGGTTATCCACTTTGGTGGTAAAAACAGAGAGACAGACTATTATCTGAATGGTGACAGATTAGGAAAAGGGGAGGTGCAACGAGACCTGGGTGTCATGGTACATCAGTCATTGAAGGTTGGCATGCAGGTACAGCAGGCGGTTAAGAAAGCAAATGGCATGTTGGCCTTCATAGCGAGGGGATTTGAGTACAGGGGCAGGGAGGTGTTGCTACAGTTGTACAGGGCCTTGGTGAGGCCACACCTGGAGTATTGTGTACAGTTTTGGTCTCCTAACTTGAGGAAGGACATTCTTGCTATTGAGGGAGTGCAGCGAAGGTTCACCAGACTGATTCCCGGGATGGTGGGATTGACATATCAAGAAAGACTGGATCAACTGGGCTTGTATTCACTGGAGTTCAGAAGAATGAGAGGGGATCTCATAGAAACGTTTAAAATTCTGACGGGTTTAGACAGGTTAGATGCAGGAAGAATGTTCCCAATGTTGGGGAAGTCCAGAACCAGGGGTCACAGTCTAAGGATAAGGGGTAAGCCATTTAGGACCGAGAGGAGGAGAAACTTCTTCACCCAGAGAGTGGTGAACCTGTGGAATTCTCTACCACAGAAAGTTGTTGAGGCCAATTCACTAAATATATTCAAAAGGGAGTTAGATGAAGTCCTTACTACTCGGGGGATCAAGGGGTATGGTGAGAAAGCAGGAAGGGGGTACTGAAGTTGCATGTTCAGCCATGAACTCATTGAATGGCGGTGCAGGCTAGAAGGGCTGAATGGCCTACTCCTGCACCTATTTTCTATGTTTCTATGACTGCGCGGAATTGGTGGGGGGCCTCGTACCGTGGGCGGGGCCTCGTACCGTGGGCGGGAGGGGCAAACGATCATTCCCCACGGTGAGAGCTGGGGGGGGCCATGTGCCAGTGGGCACACAGGCCCTGAGGCACTGCCAGCGGGGAGAGGGCAGCAAAGGGGGGGTTGGCAATGGTCCTACGCCAATGCAGACCGTATCCAAGGGCCCCAAGGGGGATCCTGTTGTACTTCGAGAATGATCCGTCCCACGCACATGCCTGGACTACAGAGCACCACTCCGGGGGGAGAGAAAAACAGCGATTAATATTCACCGGCGGGACCCAGAGCCAGCTTTCGAACTTTGAATCCGAGCCCCTCGCATCAGAGTAGGGTGCTGCACGACGCAGTGGAATAGCGACGCAGTGGAATTGCAACTTGGGATTTATACCCTGCAGCCCAGGGTGTACGACAGTGTACGACAGTGCGGCGCTCCCTCAGTACTGCCCCTCCGACAGTGCGGCACTCCCTCAGTACTGCCCCTCCGACAGTGAGGCACTCCCTCAGTACTGCCCCTCCGACAGTGCGGCGCTCCCTCAGTACTGCCCCTCCGACAGTGCGGCACTCCCTCAGTACTGCTCCTCCAACAGTGCGACACTCCCTCAGTACTGCCCCTCCGACAGTGCGCCGCTCCCTCAGTACTGCCCCTCCGACAGTGCGGCACTTCCTCAGTACTGCCCCTCCGACAGTGCGGGGCTCCCTCAGTACTGCCCCTCCGACAGTGCGGCACTCCCTCAGTACTGCCCCTCCGACAGTGCGGCACTCCCTCAGTACTGCCCCTCCGACAGTGCGGCACTCCCTCAGTACTGCCCCTCCGACAGTGCGGCACTCCCTCAGTACTGCCCCTCCGACAGTGCGGCACTCCCTCAGTACTGCCCCTCCGACAGTGCGAGGCTCCCTCAGTACCGTCCCTCTGACAGTGCGGCGCTCCCTCAGTACTGCCCCTCCGACAGTGCGGCGCTCCCTCAGTACTGCCCCTCCGACAGTGCGGCGCTCCCTCAGTACTGCCCCTCCGACAGTGCGGCTCTCCCTCAGTACCGCCCCTCCGACAGTGCGGCACTCCCTCAGTACCGCCCCTCCGACAGTGCGGCACTCCCTCAGTACCGCCCCTCCGACAGTGCGGCACTCCCTCAGTACTGCCCCTCCGACAGTGCGGCACTCCCTCAGTACCGCCCCTCCGACAGTGCGGCACTCCCTCAGTACCGTCCCTCCGACAGTGCGGCGCTCCCTCAGTACTGCCCCTCCAACAGTGCAGCACTCCCTCAGTACTGCCCCTCCGACAGTGCGGCGCTCCCTCAGTACCGCCCCTCCGACAGTGCGGCACTCCCTCAGTACCGCCCCTCCGACAGTGCGGCACTCCCTCAGTACCGCCCCTCCGACAGTGCGGCACTCCCTCAGTACTGCCCCTCCGACAGTGCAGCACTCCCTCAGTACCGCCCCTCCGACAGTGCGGCACTCCCTCAGTACTGCCCCTCCGACAGTGCGAGGCTCCCTCAGTACCGTCCCTCTGACAGTGTGGCGCTCCCTCAGTACCGTCCCTCTGACAGTGTGGCGCTCCCTCAGTACCGTCCCTCCGACAGTGCGGCGCTCCCTCAGTACTGCCCCTCCGACAGTGCAGCACTCCCTCAGTACCGCCCCTCCGACAGTGCGGCGCTCCCTCAGTACTGCCCCTCCGACAGTGCAGCACTCCCTCAGTACCGCCCCTCCGACAGTGCGGCGCTCCCTCAGTACTGCCCCTCCGACAGTGCGGCACTCCCTCAGCACTGCCCCTCCGACAGGGCGGTGCTCCCTCAGTACTGCCCCTCCGACAGTGCGGCGCTCCCTCAGTACTGCCCCTCCGACAGTGAGGCGCTCCCTCAGTACTGCCCCTCCGACAGTGCGGCACTCCCTCAGTACTGCCCCTCCGACAGTGCGGCGCTCCCTCAGTACTGCCCCTCCGACAGTGCGCCGCTCCCTCAGTACTGCCCCTCCGACAGTGCGCCGCTCCCTCAGTACTGCCCCTCCGACAGTGCGGCACTTCCTCAGTACTGCCCCTCCGACAGTGCGGTGCTCCCTCAGTACTGCCCCTCCGACAGTGCGGCACTCCCTCAGTACTGCCCCTCCGACAGTGCGGCACTCCCTCAGACTGCCCCTCCGACAGTGCGGCACTCTCTCAGTACTGCCCCTCCGACAGTGCGAGGCTCCCTCAGTACCGTCCCTCTGATAGTGCGAGGCTCCCTCAGTAGTGCCCCTCCGACAGTGCGGCGCTCCCTCAGTACCGCCCCTCCGACAGTGCGGCGCTCCCTCAGTACCGCCCCTCCGACAGTGCGGCACTCCCTCAGTACCGCCCCTCCGACAGTGCGGCACTCCCTCAGTACCGCCCCTCCGACAGTGCGGCACTCCCTCAGTACTGCCCCTCCGACAGTGCGGCACTCCCTCAGTACTGCCCCTCCGACAGTGCGGCACTCCCTCAGTACCGCCCCTCCGACAGTGCGGCACTCCCTCAGTACCGTCCCTCTGACAGTGTGGCGCTCCCTCAGTACCGTCCCTCTGACAGTGTGCCGCTCCCTCAGTACTGCCCCTCCAACAGTGCGGCGCTCCCTCAGTACTGCCCCTCCGACAGTGCGGCGCTCCCTCAGTACTGCCCCTCCGACAGTGCGGCGCTCCCTCAGTACTGCTCCTCTGACAGTGCGGGGCTCCCTCAGTACCGCCCCTCCGACAGTGCGGCACTCCCTCAGTACCGCCCTTCCGACAGTGCGGTGCTCCCTCAGTACTGCCCCTCCGACAGTGCGGCGCTCCCTCAGTACTGCCCCTCTGACAGTGCGAGGCTCCCTCAGTACTGCCCCTCCGACAGTGCGGCGCTCCCTCAGTACTGCCCCTCCGACAGTGCGGCTCTCCCTCAGTACCGCCCCTCCGACAGTGCGGCACTCCCTCAGTACCGCCCCTCCGACAGTGCGGCACTCCCTCAGTACCGCCCCTCCGACAGTGCGGCACTCCCTCAGTACTGCCCCTCCGACAGTGCGGCACTCCCTCAGTACCGCCCCTCCGACAGTGCGGCACTCCCTCAGTACCGTCCCTCCGACAGTGCGGCACTCCCTCAGTACTGCCCCTCCAACAGTGCAGCACTCCCTCAGTACTGCCCCTCCGACAGTGCGGCGCTCCCTCAGTACCGCCCCTCCGACAGTGCGGCACTCCCTCAGTACCGCCCCTCCGACAGTGCGGCACTCCCTCAGTACTACCCCTCCGACAGTGCAGCACTCCCTCAGTACCGCCCCTCCGACAGTGCGGCACTCCCTCAGTACTGCCCCTCCGACAGTGCGAGGCTCCCTCAGTACCGTCCCTCTGACAGTGTGGCGCTCCCTCAGTACCGTCCCTCTGACAGTGTGGCGCTCCCTCAGTACCGTCCCTCCGACAGTGCGGCGCTCCCTCAGTACTGCCCCTCCGACAGTGCAGCACTCCCTCAGTACCGCCCCTCCGACAGTGCGGCGCTCCCTCAGTACTGCCCCTCCGACAGTGCAGCACTCCCTCAGTACCGCCCCTCCGACAGTGCGGCGCTCCCTCAGTACTGCCCCTCCGACAGTGCGCCGCTCCCTCAGTACTGCCCCTCCGACAGTGCGGCACTCCCTCAGCACTGCCCCTCCGACAGGGCGGTGCTCCCTCAGTACTGCCCCTCCGACAGTGCGGCGCTCCCTCAGTACTGCCCCTCCGACAGTGAGGCGCTCCCTCAGTACTGCCCCTCCGACAGTGCGGCACTCCCTCAGTACTGCCCCTCCGACAGTGCGGCACTCCCTCAGTACTGCCCCTCCGACAGTGCGGCACTCCCTCAGTACTGCCCCTCCGACAGTGCGGCACTCCCTCAGTACTGCCCCTCCGACAGTGCGGCACTCCCTCAGTACTGCCCCTCCGACAGTGCGAGGCTCCCTCAGTACCGTCCCTCTGATAGTGCGAGGCTCCCTCAGTAGTGCCCCTCCGACAGTGCGGCGCTCCCTCAGTACCGCCCCTCCAACAGTGCGGCACTCCCTCAGTACCGCCCCTCCGACAGTGCGGCACTCCCTCAGTACCGCCCCTCCGACAGTGCGGCACTCCCTCAGTACTGCCCCTCCGACAGTGCGGCACTCCCTCAGTACCGCCCCTCCGACAGTGCGGCACTCCCTCAGTACCGTCCCTCCGACAGTGCGGCGCTCCCTCAGTACTGCCCCTCCGACAGTGCGGCGCTCCCTCAGTACTGCCCCTCCGACAGTGCGGCGCTCCCTCAATATTGCTCCTCAGACAAGAGACCTCTCACAATTTGCCCCCTCCACAGCCATGGTTTAAACTGGCCCAGGGTCCTTGCTGCCGATTGCGGGTACATGTGCCACGCCTGATTGTGATGCCCATGCAGTCAAATAGCCCGCAAACAATCCCTGCCGAAGCCGACGGTGGTTACCAGCTGGTGTTGCTCTGCCGCCCCGCAGTATTGCGTTGCCTGTGCGCGGGCTGCTCTCTAACGCCTATTTTTCCCCCTTTTTGTTCCCCCCACAGCACGGCCCCCCAGCGGCTGCCTGTTACCTCTCCCTCCGCCCACAACATCAGCAGCAGCGCCGGCACCGAGCACAGCAACTTCCCGCGGGGGATCGCCAGCCGGCGCACCATCGACGGGGGCCAGCTCAGACAGTTCCGCGACCAACAGAACACGGCCTACAACGGCCCTCCCGCCTCGCCCACGCTGTCGCACGGCAACAGCCAATCGCGGAGAGGGGCGTCCGGCAGTATCTTCAGCAAGTTCACCTCCAAGTTTGTGCGCAGGTAAAGAGCGCGCCGGTTAATGCCCTGTCTGCACACAGCCCAGCTTCACAACCAGTGCCCCCATCGCCTCCCCCTCACACCCAGGGTATCGGGGGAATGGATTCGTGCCTGGCCAGGCTGTGGGGAAAGAGCAGGGGGGGAGTGGGACTGATTGGATCGCTCTGTCACAGAGCCGGCACAGCACCGGCTCGTCGGGCCCCATGGGATCCTCCTGTGCGCTAAGGTTCTACGCTTCTCTCGGTCGTGCCCAAGGGATAATTTTCCGGGTTTGTCTCCCCTGACGTTGCAGTCAGTTCCTCGGCCCGACAGCACTGGAAAGCTCCTGGGTAACCGCCGCTCATCTCCCTCCCGTTCCCCACAGCCCGCGACCCTCAGCGGCCTCCTGGTATCCCAACAGCTTTGCACAAGTCCGCGAGCTTAAAGGAGTCGGATATTGTGGTGCCAGAGGGTGAAGGGCACTGGGTCAGAGGTTAGAGGGCACTGGGTGTGATACTGGGTCAGAGGGTGAAGGGCACTGGGTGTGATCCTGGGTCAGAGGTTAGAGGGCACTGGGTGTGAAACTGGGTCAGAGGGTGAAGGGCACTGGGTGTGATCCTGGGTCAGAGGGCACTGGGTGTGATACTGGGTCAGAGGGTGAAGGGCACTGGGTCAGAGGTTAGAGGGTACTGGGTCAGAGGGTGAAGGGCACTGGGTGTGATACTGGGTCAGAGGGTGAAGGGTGCTGGCTGTGATACTGGGTCAGAGGGTGAAGGGCACTGGGTGTGAAACGGGGTCAGAGGGTGAAGGGTACTGGCTGTGATGCTGGGTCAGAGGTTAAAGGGCATTGGCTGTGATGCTGGGTCAGAGGGTGAAGGGCACTGGCTGTGATGCTGGGTCAGAGGGTGAAGGGCACTGGCTGTGATGCTGGGTCAGAGGGTGAAGGGCACTGGCTGTGATGCTGGGTCAGAGGGTGAAGGGCACTGGCTGTGATGCTGGGTCAGAGGGTGAAGGGCACTGGCTGTGATGCTGGGTCAGAAGGTGAAGGGCACTGGGTGTGAGACTGGGTCAGAGGGTGAAGGGCACTGGCTGTGATGCTGGGTCAGAGGTTAAAGGGCATTGGCTGTGATACTGGGTCAGAGGGTGAAGGGCACTGGCTGTGATGCAGGGTCAGAAGGTGAAGGGCACTGGGTGTGAGACTGGGTCAGAGGGTGAAGGGCACTGGGTCAGAGGGTGAAGGGCGCTGGGTGTGAGACTGGGTCAGAGGGTGAAGGGCACTGGGTGTGAGACTGGGTCAGAGGTTAAAGGGCACAGGCCCTGGATCCTGGCAGCAGGAGATGGCACCTTCAGGATGTTGCTAGTGGGAGGTTGGGGAGCGTAGCATGTCGGGCAGCTCTGAGCCGTAAACATTGAGTAACTGCGGAGTGCATCAGTGAGTGGAGGTCCAATCCGCTCTGACCTTGGTTGTAAGGTTCGGGTGTAGACTGTGCCTGGTGTCAGTGTCGGCACTGTCATGTTCAGAGACAGCACGGTGTCCCCGGGTCTGGTACCGGCAAACACTGCCTGTCTCCGGGTCTGGTACCGGCAAACACTGCCTGTCCCCGGGTCTGGTACCGGCAAACACTGCCTGTCCCCGGGTCTGGTACCGGCAAACACTGCCTGTCCCCGGGTCTGGTACCGGCAAACACTGCCTGTCCCCGGGTCTGGTACCGGCAAACACTGCCTGTCCCCGGGTCTGGTACCGGCAAACACTGCCTGTCCCCGGGTCTGGTACCGGCAAACACTGCCTGTCCCCGGGTCTGGTACCGGCAAACACTGCCTGTTCCTGGGTCTGGTACCGGCGAACACTGCCTGTCCCCCCCCCCCCCCACGTCTCCACACGCTATTCCCCCCCCCCCACGTCTCCACACGCTATTCCCCCCCCCCCACGTCTCCACACGCTATTCCCCCCCCCCCCCCCCCACGTCTCCACACGCTATTTCCCCCCCCCCCCCCCCACGTCTCCACACGCTATTCCCCCCCCCCACGTCTCCACACGCTATTCCCCCCCCCCCCCCGTCTCCACACGCTATTCCCCCCCCCCCCCCCCCCACGTCTCCACACACTATTCCCCCCCCCCCCCCACGTCTCCACACGCTATTCCCCCCCCCCCCCCCACGTCTCCACACGCTATTCCCCCCCCCCCCCACGTCTCCACACACTATTCCCCCCCCCCCCCCCACGTCTCCACACACTATTCCCCCCCCCCCCCACGTCTCCACACGCTATTCCCCCCCCCCCCACGTCTCCACACGCTATTCCCCCCCCCCCACGTCTCCACACGCTATTCCCCCCCCCCCCACGTCTCCACACGCTATTCCCCCCCCCCCCCCCCACGTCTCCACACGCTATTCCCCCCCCCCCCCCCCCACGTCTCCACACACTATTCCCCCCCCCCCCCCCCCACGTCTCCACACGCTATTCCCCCCCCCCCACGTCTCCACACACTATTCCCCCCCCCCCCCCCCACGTCTCCACACGCTATTCCCCCCCCCCACGTCTCCACACGCTATTCCCCCCCCCCCCCCCCACGTCTCCACACGCTATTCCCCCCCCCCCCCCACGTCTCCACACGCTATTCCCCCCCCCCCCCCCCACGTCTCCACACACTATTCCCCCCCCCCCCCCCCCACGTCTTCACACGCTATTCCCCCCCCCCACGTCTCCACACGCTATTCCCCCCCCCCCCCCCACGTCTCCACACGCTATTCCCCCCCCCCCCCCCACGTCTCCACACGCTATTCCCCCCCCCCCCCCCACGTCTCCACACGCTATTCCCCCCCCCCCCCCCACGTCTCCACACGCTATTCCCCCCCCCCCCCCACGTCTCCGCACACTATTTCCCCCCCCCCCCCCGGCCCACCTCACCCCCCCCCCCCCCGCCCCCCTGCAATGGACACGCACTAGGGACTGTCTTGTTCCACTGGATGAGACCAGTCAGCGGCTGATCTGTTAACCCCAACGACCCGCCTTGGTTCAGTAACCCCCAATACCCAACAAACATCCATCCATCTTAGTGTTTACATTTCCAGTTGTAACCCCCCTCCCCCACCCCGGCCTCAACAGTGTTTTGGGGGCGAGATCCCGATTCCCAGGGCCCTTTGTGTGAAGAAGTGCTCCCTGACATCACCCTGAACGGCCGGGCTCTAATGGTAAGGTGTCGCCCCCTTGTTCTGGACTGACCCACCCGAGGGAATAGTCTCTCTCGCTCTCCCCCATCGAACCCTTTAACCCTCTCAAACCCCTCGATTAGTGACTAGAGTGGATGGGGGGGTGGGGAGAGAAAGGGAGGTGGGGGAGAGGTTTGGGGGGGTGCAGGGGGTGAGGATGATAGAGCGAAGGTTTGGGGTGTGTGTGAGCAGCGAGGAGCGAGCCCTGGGGGGATGGGGGTGGGGGGGCGGTGTGAGCAGTGGGGGGCGGGCCCTGGGGGTGAGGGAGGTGGGGGATGGGAGCAGCGGGGACGAGCCCTGGGGGGATGGGGGAGGTGGGGGGGGGGATGAGCAGTGGGGGGCGAGCCCTGGGGGGATAGGGGTGGGGGGGCGGTGTGAGCAGTGGGGGGCGGGCCCTGGGGGTGGGGGAGACGGGGGTTGCGGGGGATGGGAGCAGCGGGGGGCGAGCCCTGGGGGGGTGGGGGGGGTGTGAGCAGTGGGGGGGCGAGCCCTGGGGGGATGGGGGTTGAGGGGGAGACAGGGGGGGGCTGTGAGCAGCGGGGGCGAGCCCTGGGGGGATAGGGGTGGGGGGGGGGGTGTGAGCAGTGGGGGGCGGGCCCTGGGGGTGAGGGAGACGGGGGTTGCGGGGGATGGGAGCAGCGGGGGCGAGCCCTGGGCGGATGGGGGTTGAGGGGGAGACGGGTGTTGTGGGGGATGGGAGCAGCGGGGGCGAGCCCTGGGGGGATGGGGGTGGGGGGGCGGTGTGAGCAGTGGGGGGCGAGCCCTGGGGGGATGGGGGAGGTGGGGGGGGGGTGTGAGCAGTGGGGGGCGAGCCCTGGGGGAGGGGAGACGGGTTTGCGGGGGATGGGAGCAGCGGGGGCGAGCCCTGGGGGAGGATTGGTCGATCCATGCTCCATCGCCACACGAGCTGGGTGTGCCTGACACCTAGTGGCTGTTTGTAGAACAGCAGAGCCCCGGCCTGGCCCAGTCACTGGTACTTGGTTGGGGCTGAAGAGAGGGGGAGGGGGAGAACCATTCCAAAGGGCACGGGAAATGTCACACACAAGGACGTCTGATATCCAGCACCAATTAAATCAATCGGCCACCCTCATGACGTAAATCTTTCTGTGCCATCTCCCGTTAGAATGGAACGCTGGGCCAGCAGGGGGAGGATTTCAGAATGCTCCCGGAGCTGTGTGTCACCGAGTGTCTGACCAGCTCACATGGGCTGCCCACCCTCCTGTGTGAAGGGTTGTGCATTGTGCACAGTGCCCGGGGGGGGGGTGGGGGGGGGGGCTTGCTGCAGAGCTCAGTGGATGGATGAGGCTTGAGCTGGCCCACAGATTGGTATTCAGCTGGTGTGTGGGATGCGATCTTTGTATTCAGCCAGTGTTCAGTGTTGGTTACAACAACACGGCCTTTCTGTACTGCTGGGTGTAACTGTCAGGCTCTTGCAAACTTAACAGGAGGGGGCCATTCAGCCCCTCGAGCCTGTTACATTAGGAACAGGAGGGGGCCATTCAGCCCCTCGAGCCTGTTACATTAGGAACAGGAGGGGGCCATTCAGCCCCTCGAGCCTGTTACATTAGGAACAGGAGGGGGCCATTCAGCCCCTCGAGCCTGTTACATTAGGAACAGGAGGAGGCCATTCAGCCCCTCGAGCCTGTTACACAGGAACAGGAGGAGGCCATTCAGCCCCTCGGGCCTGTTACACAGGAACAGGAGGAGGCCATTCAGCCCCTCGAGCCTGTTACATTAGGAACAGGAGGGGGCCATTCAGCCCCTCGAGCCTGTTACACAGGAACAGGAGGAGTCCCATTCAGTCCCTCGAGCCTGTTACATTAGGAACAGGAGGAGGCCATTCAGCCCCTCGAGCCTGTTACATTAGGAACAGGAGGAGGCCATTCAGCCCCTCGAGCCTGTTACATTAGGAACAGGAGGAGGCCGTTCAGCCCCTCGAGCCTGTTACATTAGGAACAGGAGGAGGCCGTTCAGCCCCTCGAGCCTGTTACACAGGAACAGGAGGAGGCCATTCAGTCCCTCGAGCCTGTTACACAGGAACAGGAGGAGGCCATTCAGCCTCTCGAGCCTGTTACATTAGGAACAGGAGGAGGCCGTTCAGCCCCTCGAGCCTGTTACATTAGGAACAGGAGGAGGCCATTCAGCCCCTCGAGCCTGTTACATTAGGAACAGGAGGAGGACATTCAGCCCCTCGAGCCTGTTACATTAGGAACAGGAGGGGAGGGCATTCAGCCCCTCGAGTCTGTTACATTAGGAACAGGAGGAGGCCCATTCAGCCTCTCGAGCCTGTTACACAGGAACAGGAGGAGACCATTCAGCCCCTCGAGCCTGTTACATTAGGAACAGGAGGAGGACATTCAGCCCCTCGAGCCTGTTACATTAGGAACAGGAGGAGGCCATTCAGCCCCTCGAGCCTGTTACACAGGAACAGGAGGAGGCCATTCAGCCCCTCGAGCCTGTTACATTAGGAACAGGAGGTGGCCATTCAGCCCCTCGAGCCTGTTACACAGGAACAGGAGGAGGCCATTCAGCCCCTCGAGCCTGTTACATTAGGAACAGGAGGAGGCCATTCAGCCCCTCGAGCCTGTTACATTAGGAACAGGAGGAGGACATTCAGCCCCTCGAGCCTGTTACATTAGGAACAGGAGGAGGCCGTTCAGCCCCTCGAGCCTGTTACATTAGGAACAGGAGGAGGCCATTCAGTCCCTCGAGCCTGTTACACAGGAACAGGAGGAGGTCATTCAGCCCCTCGAGCCTGTTACATTAGGAACAGGAGGAGGCCATTCAGCCCCTTGAGCCTGTTACACAGGAACAGGAGGAGACCATTCAGCCCCTCGAGCCTGTTACATTAGGAACAGGAGGAGGACATTCAGCCCCTCGAGCCTGTTACATTAGGAACAGGAGGAGGCCGTTCAGCCCCTCGAGCCTGTTACATTAGGAACAGGAGGTGGCCATTCAGCCCCTCGAGCCTGTTACACAGGAACAGGAGGAGGCCATTCAGCCCCTCGAGCCTGTTACATTAGGAACAGGAGGAGGCCATTCAGCCCCTCGAGCCTGTTACATTAGGAACAGGAGGAGGACATTCAGCCCCTCGAGCCTGTTACATTAGGAACAGGAGGAGGCCGTTCAGCCCCTCGAGCCTGTTACACAGGAACAGGAGGAGGCCATTCAGTCCCTCGAGCCTGTTACACAGGAACAGGAGGAGGCCATTCAGCCCCTCGAGCCTGTTACATTAGGAACAGGAGGAGGCCATTCAGCCCCTTGAGCCTGTTACACAGGAACAGGAGGAGACCATTCAGCCCCTCGAGCCTGTTACATTAGGAACAGGAGGAGGACATTCAGCCCCTCGAGCCTGTTACATTAGGAACAGGAGGAGGCCGTTCAGCCCCTCGAGCCTGTTACATTAGGAACAGGAGGAGGTCATTCAGCCCCTCGAGCCTGTTACATTAGGAACAGGAGGAGGCCATTCAGCCCCTCGAGCCTGTTACATTAGGAACAGGAGGAGGCCATTCAGCCCCTCGAGCCTGTTACATTAGGAACAGGAGGAGGACATTCAGCCCCTCGAGCCTGTTACATTAGGAACAGGAGGAGGCCGTTCAGCCCCTCGAGCCTGTTACACAGGAACAGGAGGCCATTCAGCCCCTCGAGCCTGTTACACAGGAACAGGAGGAGGCCATTCAGCCCCTCGAGCCTGTTACATTAGGAACAGGAGGAGGCCATTCAGCCCCTTGAGCCTGTTACACAGGAACAGGAGGAGACCATTCAGCCCCTCGAGCCTGTTACATTAGGAACAGGAGGAGGACATTCAGCCCCTCGAGCCTGTTACATTAGGAACAGGAGGAGGCCGTTCAGCCCCTCGAGCCTGTTACATTAGGAACAGGAGGAGGCCGTTCAGCCCCTCGAGCCTGTTACATTAGGAACAGGAGGAGACCATTCAGCCCCTCGAGCCTGTTACACTAGGAACAGGAGGAGACCATTCAGCCTCTCGAGCCTGTTACATTAGGAACAGGAGGAGGACATTCAGCCCCTCGAGCCTGTTACATTAGGAACAGGAGGAGGCCGTTCAGCCCCTCGAGTCTGTTACACAGGAACAGGAGGAGGACATTCAGCCCCTCGAGCCTGTTACATTAGGAACAGGAGGAGGCCGTTCAGCCCCTCGAGCCTGTTACACAGGAACAGGAGGCCATTCAGCCCCTCGAGCCTGTTACATTAGGAACAGGAGGAGGCCATTCAGCCCCTCGAGCCTGTTACACAGGAACAGGAGGAGGCCATTCAGCCCCTCGAGCCTGTTACATTAGGAACAGGATGAGGCCATTCAGCCCCTCGAGCCTGTTACATTAGGAACAGGAGGAGGCCATTCAGCCCCTCGAGCCTGTTACATTAGGAACAGGAGGAGCCCCTCAAGCTTGTTCCGCCATTCAATAGGAATTCGGCTGATCTGTATTTTCTCACCATCTGCTCGCCTTGGTCCCGTAGTCCTAAATACCCTCGCCCAACAAATCTATCTCCCGCTCAGTTCTGATGTATTCGAGCAGGTGAGGCCTCGCCGCCCAGCCCCATGCTGTCTGTGAGCGGCTGTTCGATGTCCGTCCCTGGGCGAGCTCTCTCACAGTGGCTTTACGCTGCCCAGCCCAGTGAGCGCAGACAGTGCGGGGTGCCGGGGGGGGTGGGGGGTGCGGGGGGTAGTGCTCAGACCAGGCCCTCGGCGTGGGGCGGACCGTTGGCAGGCCGGAAGCTGACTGCTCCCCGGAACAGAGTCCCCTCCATCCCGACACTCCGGGATTCGGGGTTTGCAGGGGACCCCGTGCGCTAATTCTGTTGGTGGAGAATCGGGCATTTTCTGCTGTCTGTCATGGGTGGGCTGGGTCTGAGGCCCCTCTCGCACCGAGGCGACTGATTGAAAGCTGGGCCCGCCTATCCAAAGACTCGGGATTCACGCAGCCACAGCCAGCTTTAGTCCACGCCCCGCAGCGCAATTAAATAAATAAATCCCGAATGAACCGGGGGCGGATTAACCGGGCACAGCGGGAAGACATACCCTGGACTTTACTCCCTTCCCCACAAACTACCACACGTTCCCAGCAAGTGATTTACAGAAAACAACACCTTTATTGCCTTACTGCTGCACAATTGTTTCCATGGCAATGCAGGGATGTGGGAGGTTGCCATGGTGATGGCTTGTAACTAGGAGCGTTGGAGCAAAGCTCCAAAGCCCACATTTAACGTCTCGTCACCCCCCACCCCCCTCACCATTAGCCCCGTGTGAAGCCTCTCTCCCTCAGTCTGACTGACCAACCCACCTCGATCCTCGAGTCCCGAGGCGCTGGCCAAGGGTTAGATTCCCAGCTCCATCTCCTCCAAATCCCAGCACCGTCACAGCGTGACCTGCTCCCCCCCCCTCCCCCCCGCCCGTCCTCGGCACAACTCTCATTACAGGACCCCGTGTAAAGTGGCAGCAGTTAGATTGCCCCCGTCGCTGTACCCGGGGAGCTGGTCAGCCGGGGTGGGGTGAGAGGGTGGGGAATAATCAGACCGGGGCGAGCCCCCGATTTGAAATCAAAGGTTCGGTCCTCGATTATACAGTCCCTCGATTTTAGGTTAATTACAGTGGAAGTTAAACTGGCAGTAATTGTGGAAGTAGAGGGGTACAGTCAGTCGGAATTTATCTGCATATCGGCAGAGGAGCGTGGAAACACAAAACAGAGATGCTACAGCACCACCACGGGTGGGAGGGTGGAATTACACCGTGACACGTTTACATGGGAACGTTCCATTATACTAGAAAAACGTGACACTGAAGTGTACCAAAAACATAAGAGAAGCGAGATTTTATAGGAAGATTGTGCACACACATACCTGATTTAAAAATTATATTATGGATATAATCTGACTATAGTTAGAGGGAGTGGAAATAATTGTGCTTTATTGCAACCTATGCAGTAACTGTCAGTTGTTTACACGCGATGCAGTGTGCTGAATAACGAGGATTTATTTAGTGCAGTGGCCCCAGGCAGTGCGGGCCGAGATTGGCCCCTTGGGTATTAATGGTGCCAGTTGTCTCCGCGCTGTTTATAGTCTTGGTGACAGTGCGGTTCTGCAGTGATTGGCCGATCTCTTCCCTGTGTGTCACCCACTCGTGTCCCTCGATGTTGTGTTTGTGCTTTGCTGTTCGAGGCGAGGGACCTGCTCTCACTGTCTGACTTTCCCCGCTCAGGCACTGTGGTGAAGTGGATAGTTCCGTGTTTGGGCCGGGGGCAACAATCTACCTGAAGTGTTTTACTCTGGCCCTTTTGCCCTCTGTTACGTTTCAGTCTCTAACCAGATGTTGAGTGTTCATGTGTATTGATGCTGGAAGTAACCTGCCCCGCCCCCGGCCTCTCGCCTTCCCCCGGCCCCGCCTCTCCCCCGGCCCCGCCTCCCACTCCCCCGGCCACGCCTCCCCACCTCTTCCCCCCCCCCCCCCGGCCACGCCTCTTCCCCCCGGCCCCACCTCTCCCCCGGCCCCGCCTCTCCCCCCGGCCCCGCCTCCCCCTCTCGGCCCAGCCTCCCCCTCCCGGCCCCGCCTCCCCCTCCCGGCCCCGCCTCCCCCTCCCGTAGCCCCGCCTCCCCCCCCCGGCCCCGCCTCTTCCCCCCCCCCCCCCCCCCCCAGCCACGCCTCTTCCCCCCGGCCACGCCTCTTCCCCCCGGCCCAGCCTCTTCCCCCCCGGCCCAGCCTCTTCCCCCCCGGCCCAGCCTCTTCCCCCCCGGCCCAGCCTCTTCCCCCCCGGCCCAGCCTCTTCACCCCCGGCCCAGCCTCTTCCCCCCGGCCCCGCCTCTTCCCCCCCGGCCCCGCCTCTTCCCCCCCGGCCCCGCCTCTTCCCCCCGGCCCCGCCTCTTCCCCCCGGCCCCGCCTCTTCCCCCCGGCCCCGCCTCTTCCCCCCGGCCCCGCCTCTTCCCCCGGCCCCGCCTCTTCCCCCGGCCCCGCCTCTTCCCCCGGCCCCGCCTCTTCCCCCGGCCCCGCCTCTTACCCCGGCCCCGCCTCTTCCCCCCGGCCCCGCCTCTTCCCCCCGGCCCCGCCTCTTCCCCCCGGCCCCGCCTCTTCCCCCCGGCCCCGCCTCTTCCCCCCGGCCACGCCTCTCTCCATTCTTTCCCCCCCCCCCCCCCCCCCAAAACCCCCGGAACGGTCCCAGTGGACTGGAAAACCGCTAATATAACGCCCCTATTTAAGAAAGGAGGCAGACAGAAAGCAGGATGCTCTTTCCAGTTAGTCTAACATCTGTCGTTGGGAAAATGCTGGAGTCCATTATTAAGGAAGCAATAGCGGGACATTTAGAAAATCATAATGAAATCAAGCAGAGTCAGCATGGTTTTATGAAAGCGAAATCATGTTTGACAGAATTGCTGGAGTTCTTTGAGGATGTAATGAGCAGGGTGGGTCAGGGGGAACCAGTGGATGTGGTGTATTTGGATTTCCAGAAGGCATTCGATTAGATGCCACATTAAAAGGTTACTGCACAAGATAAAAGTTCACGGGATTGGGGGTAATATATTACCCATGGATAGAGGATTGGCTAACTAACAGAAAACAGAGAGTCGGGATAAATGGGTCATTTTCCAGTTGGCAAACAGTGACTAGTGGGGTGCCGCAGGGATCAGTGCTGGGACCTCAACTATTTACAATCTATATTAATGACTTGGATGAAGGGACCGAGTGTAATGGAGCCAAGTTTGCTGATGATACAAAGATTGGTGGGAAAGCAAGTTGTGAGGAGGACACAAAAAATCTGCAAATGGATATAGACAGGCTAAGTGAGTGGGCAAAAATTTGACAGATGGAGTATAATGAGGGAAAATGTGAGGTTATCCACTTTGGTAGGAAAAATAGAAAAGCAAATTATTATTTAAATGGGGAGCGATTACAAAGTGCTGCAGTACAGAGGGACCTGGGGGTCCTTGTGCATGAAACACAAAAAGTTAGTATGCAGGTACAGCAAGTGATCAGGAAGGCAAATGGAATGTTGGCCTTTATTGCAAGGGGGATAGAGTATAAATACAGAGAAGTCCTGCTACAACTGTACAGGGTATTGGTGAGGCCACACCTGGAGTACTGTGTACAGTTTTGGTCTCCTTATTTAAGGAAGGATATACTTGCATTGGAGGCTGTTCAGAGAAGGGTCACTCGGTTAATTGTCTTATGAGGAAAGGTTGAGCAGGTGGGGCCTGTACACATTGGAGTTTAGAAGAATGAGAGGTGATCTTATTGAAACATATAAGATTCTGAGGGGGCTGGACAGGGTAGATGCAGAGAGGATGTTTCCCCTCGTGGGGGAATCTAGAACTAGGGGGCATAGTCTCAGAATAAGGGGCCGCCCATTTAAAACTGAGATGAGGAGAAATTTCTTCTCTCAGAGTGTTGTAAATCTGTGGAATTCTCTGCCCCAGAGAGCTGTGGAGGCTGGGTCATTGAATATATTTAAGGTGGAGTTAGACAGATTTTTAAGCGATAAGGGAGTGAAGGGTTATGGGGAGCGGGCGGGGAAGAGGAGCTGAGTCCATGATCGGATCAGCCATGATCTTATTAAATGGTGGAGCAGGCTCGAGGGGCCGAATGGCCGACTCCTGCTCCTATTTCTTATGTTCTTGTATTCTTCCTCATCGCTCCCCAGTCCCAGCTTCCCCGGAATGTGCAGGCCTGTGGACGTGGGATGAAGGCAGGGCTGGGCTGCAATGCCTCACACAGTCGAATAGCAGCCCCTCCTCGGGCAAGCTGGCGGTGAGGGGTGGGACGTGTGTGTAACCGCGCTGGGAGCTGTATGTGTGTCGGAGCGGGTGCTGTAGCTCAGTGTGACTCATCTGCCCTTCACACGTCTCTTCTTGTTTCTATTTTTAGAAATCTGTCTTTCAGATTTGCGAGAAGGTAGGAACACGCCCATTGTATGTTTTGTTGCTGGTTATGTTACTAACACCTCTGCCTGTCCTACTGTCTTGTGGCCCAACCTTTCCTCTTTCTCTCTTCGTTCTCTGTGTTCGGTGTTTTGAGGGTTAACGTGGGGGTGTGTGTTTTTTTTAAGATGACGCATGCTGTTTTGGAGGTGTGAGCTGGGGGAGTGTGGAGGGCCAAGCACTTTCTCTCGGGAGCTACACAGCCGTGTTGGGGAGACGATAAATTAGTGAGGGGTTCCCTCTCCTGATTGCCAATCCTGTGGACCCTGCTCCCCCCAAATCCCCCCACCCCCACTGGAAAGCGCATCTGTGTGGACCTCGCGAGAGATAGGAATGGGCCGCGCTGCCCCATGTGGACGAATAGTCCGCGGTCTGGGACTCGCGCTTGGTGCTGGAAGTCCCCACAATGGATCTGGAGCCCGTACCTTAACCAGCAGTCAGCCCTTTCTTCCATGCAGATTCTTCCAGTGCTGGGCTTGCTGTATCAGTAAATACTGTGTTTGCTTAGTGACATGGGATGGAACTGATCAGGAACCCAACACTTTCCCGGGTGGATGGGGCTGGGAGAGCGGGAGAGAGAGTCTCGTCGCCCTTACTGGCCGGCAGACGGCTGACCCCAGTTGCTGTTGGTGTGGGCTCTGGGAGATTCAACCCATCACGCCTCAGTTGTCTGATCCCACGGAAGCCCTTGCTGGATCCCAGGCACGCAGTGTTAACTGCCTGCCGGCCTGTCCCCAACCTCGGCCCAGTCGAACCCAACCTCAGCACAGACCGGGGGTCGACCCTGTACTTTTCCTGTTCTCCGCTGTTCACAAGGCTGCCTGCAGGAAGTTCCTCCCTTAAATAGTTCTCAGGCGCCATCGTTTCTTCAAGTCACTTTGCTCCAGAGTTGGAAACTTCACCGTCTAACTTAAGGTCCCCAGCTCCCCCACCCAGCACCCTCCCTCCTCCCCCACCCAGCACCCTCCCTCCTCCCCCGCCCAGCACCCTCCCTCCTCCCCCACCCAGCACCCTCCCTCCTCCCCCACCCAGCACCCTCCCTCCTCCCCCGCCCAGCACCCTCCCTCCTCCCCCGCCCAGCACCCTCCCTCCTCCCCCACCCAGCACCCTCCCTCCTCCCCCACCCAGCACCCTCCCTCCTCCCCCACCCAGCACCCTCCCTCCTCCCCCACCCAGCACCCTCCCTCCTCCCCCGCCCAGCACCCTCCCTCCTCCCCCGCCCAGCACCCTCCCTCCTCCCCCGCCCAGCACCCTCCCTCCTCCCCCGCCCAGCACCCTCCCTCCTCCCCCACCCAGCACCCTCCCTCCTCCCCCCCTCCTCCCCCACCCAGCACCCTCCCTCCTCCCCCACCCAGCACCCTCCCTCCTCCCCCCCCTCCCCCACCCAGCACCCTCCCTCCTCCCCCCTCCTCCCCCACCCAGCACCCTCCCTCCTCCCCCCCTCCTCCCCCGCCCAGCACCCTCCCTCCTCCCCCACCCAGCACCCTCCCTCCTCCCCCCTCCTCCCCCACCCAGCACCCTCCCTCCTCCCCCACCCAGCACCCTCCCTCCTCCCCCACCCAGCACCCTCCCTCCTCTCCCGCCCAGCACCCTCCCTCCTCTCCTCCCCTGCCCCGCCATGTTCCAGCACCCTCCCTTCCTGCCCCACCCATTACCCTCCTTTCCTCCTCCCCCGCCCAGCACCCTCCCTCCTCCCCCACCCAGCACCCTCCCTCCTCCCCCACCCAGCACCCTCCCTCCTCCCCCGCCCAGCACCCTCCCTCCTCCCCCACCCAGCACCCTCCCTCCTCCCCCGCCCAGCACCCTCCCTCCTCCCCCGCCCAACACCCTCCCTCCTCCCCCGCCCAGCACCCTCCCTCCTCCCCCGCCCAGCACCCTCCCTCCTCCCCCGCCCAGCACCCTCCCTCCTCCCCCGCCCAGCACCCTCCCTCCTCCCCCGCCCAGCACCCTCCCTCCTCCCCCGCCCAGCACCCTCCCTCCTCTCCTCCCCTGCCCCGCCATGTTCCAGCACCCTCCCTTCCTGCCCCACCCATTACCCTCCCTCCCTCCTCCCCCACCCAGCACCCTCCCTCCTCCCCCGCCCAGCACCCTCCCTCCTCCCCCGCCCAACATCCTCCCTCCTCCCCCACCCAGCACCCTCCCTCCTCTCCTCCCCTGCCCCATCCATTACCCTCCCTCCTCCCCCGCCCCGCCCAGCACCCTCCCTCCTCTCCTCCCCTGCCCCATCAATTACCTTCCCTCCTCCCCCGCCCCGCCCAGCATCCTCCCTCCTCTCCTCCCCTGCCCCACCCATTATCCTCCCTCCTCCCTTGCCCAGCCCAGCACCCTCCCTTCACCCCCCCACCCCCCCAGTACCACCCCCGTAATCCGAACAGGAGGGAGGTGAGGCCAATAAGCAGGATTCATGACCACTATCGACCACTCGGGGTGTGACGGGTGTTTGTCCAGGGGGGGGAACGGGTGTCTGTCGGGGTGGGGGGGGTGCTGAGGGCGGCCATTGCTCACGGTGCATGCCTGCTCTAACCCTGTATGAGACTAACCTGTTCCCTGTTTGTTACCCCTGTACTGTGTGAGCTGTGTTTAATGGGCACCTTTGCTTTCTAACACCATCGTTCTAACCAGCCTCTCAAAATAAAGGCACCCAGTGCTGGGAACCCACTCGAACAATAACTCGCCCCGATACCCGGCCCCACTCGATCAATAACTCACCCTGATACCTGACCCCACTCGATCAATAACTCACCCTGATACCCGACCCCACTCGATCAATAACTCACCCCGAAACCCGGCCCTGCTCGATCAATAACTCACCCCGATACCCGGCCCCGCTCGATCAATAACTCACCCCGATACCCGGCCCCACTCGATCAATAACTCATCCCGATACCCGGCCCCACTCGATCAATAACTCGCCCCGAGACCCGGCCCCACTCGATCAATAACTCACCCCGATACCCGGCCCCACTCGATCAATAACTCATCCCGATACCCGGCCCCACTCGATCAATAACTCACTCTGATACCCGGCCCCGCTCGATCAATAACTCACCCCGATACCCGGCCCCACTCGATCAATAACTCACCCTGATACCCGGCCCCGCTCGATCAATAACTCACCCCGATACCCAGCCCCACTCGATCAATAACTTCCCCCGATACCCGGTCCCACTCGATCAATAACTTCCCCCGATACCCGGCCCCACTCGATCAATAACTCACCCCGATACCCGGCCCCACTCGATCAATAACTCACCCCGATACCCGGCCCCACTCGGTCAATAACTCATCCCGATACCAGGCCCCGCTCGATCAATAACTCACCCCGATACCCGGCCCCACTCGATCAATAACTCACCCCGATACCCGGCCCCACTCGATCAATAACTCACCCTGATACCCGGCCCCCTTCGATCAATAACTCACCCCAATACCCGGCCCCACTCGATCAATAACTCACCCCGATACCCGGCCCCACTCGATCAATAACTCACCCCGATACCCGGCCCCACTCGATCAATAAGTCATCCCGATACCCGGCCCCGCTCGATCAATAACTTCCCCCGATACCCGGCCCCACTCGATCAATAACTCACCCCGATACCCGGCCCCAGTCGATCAATAACTCCCCCCGATACCCAGCCCCGCTCGATCAATAACTCACCCCGATACCCGGCCCCGATCGATCAATAACTCACTCTGATACCCGGCCCCACTCGATCAATAACTCATCCCGATACCCGGCCCCACTCGATCAATAACTCACCCTGATACCCGGCCCCGCTCGATCAATAACTCACCCCGATACCCGGCCCCACTCGATCAATAACTCATCCCGATACCCGGCCCCACTCGATCAATAACTCACCCTGATTCCTGACCCCACTCGATCAATAACTCACCCTGATACCCGGCCCCACTCGATCAATAACTCATCCCGATACCCGGCCCCACTTGATCAATAACTCACCCCGATACCCGGCCCCGATCGATCAATAACTCACCCTGATACCCGGCCCCGCTCGATCAATAACTCACCCCGATACCCGGCCCCACTCGATCAATAACTCCCCCCGATACCCGGCCCCGCTCGATCAATAACTCACCCCGATACCCGGCCCCACTCGATCAATAACTCACCCCGATACCCGGCCCCGATCGATCAATAACTCCCCCCGATACTCGATCCGGCTCGATCAATAACTCCCTCCGATACCCGGCCCCACTCGATCAATAACTCACCCTGATACCCGGCCCCACTTGATCAATAAGTCATCGATACCCGGCCCCGCTCAATCAATAACTCACCCTGATACCCGGCCCCACTTGATCAATAAGTCATCGATACCCGGCCCCGCTCAATCAATAACTCATCCCGATACTCGATCCGGCTCGATCAATAACTCATCCCGATACCTGGCCCCACTCGATCAATAACTCACCCTGATACCCGGCCCCCTTCGATCAATAACTCACTGTGAAATCAGACCCCACTCGATCAATAACTCACTGTGAAATCAGACCCCACTCGATCAATAACTCCCCCCAATACCCAAAACCGCTCGATCAATAACTCACCCCGATACCCGATCCCGCTCGATCAATAACTCACCCCGATACCCGGCCCCGATCGATCAATAACTCATCCCAATACCCGACCCCACTCGATCAATATCTCACCCCGATACCCGACCAAACTCTGATCAATAACTCACCGTGAAATCAGACCCTACTCGATCAATAATTCCCCCAATACCCGACCCCACTCGATCAATATCTCCCCCAATATCCGACCCCACTCGATCAATATCTCACCCCGATACCCGACCAAACTCGATCAATAACTCACCGTGAAATCAGACCCCACTCGATCAATAATTCCCCCGATACCCGGCCCCACACGATCAATAACTCATCCCAATATCCGACCCCACTCGATCAATAATTCCCCGATACCCGGTCCCACTCGATCAATAACTCACCTCGATACCCGGCCAAACTCGATCAATAACTCCCCCGATATCTGACCCCACTCAATCAATAACTCACCCTGAAATCAAATCCTACTCGATCAATAACTCACCCTGAAATTAATCCCCACTCAATCAATAACTCCCCCCGGCGTTTCTGCGGCCACAATCGAGACTCCAGGATGGTATGTTGCCTCCCTGGTGCAAGGGTCAAGGATGTCTCCGAGCGGCTGCAGGGCATTTTGAAGGGGGAGGGTGAACAGCCAGCTGTCGTGTACATTGGTACCAAAGATGTAGGTAAAAAACGGGATGAGGTCCGACAAGCAGAATTTAGGGAGCTCGGAACTAAATTAAAAAGTAGGACCTCAAAGGTAGTAATCTCAGGATTGCTACCTGTGCCACGTGCTAGTCAGAGTAGGAATCGCAGGATAGCGCAGATGAATACGTGGCTTGAGCAGTGGTGCAGCAGGGAGGGATTCAAATTCCTGGGGCATTGGAACCGGTTCTGGGGGAGGTGGGACCAGAACAAACCGGACGGTCTGCACCTGGGCAGGACCGGAACCAATGTCCTAGGGGGAGTGTTTGCTAGTGCTGTTGGGGAGGTGTTAAACTAATATGGCAGGGGGATGGGAACCAATGCAGGGAGACAGAGGGAAGTAGAATGAGGGCAGAAGCAAAAGATAGAAAGAAGAAAAGTAAAAGTGGAGGGCAGAGAAACCCAAGGCAAAAATCAAAAAGGTCAAATTACAGCAAAATTCTAAACAGGCAAAGTGTTAAAAAGGCAAGCCTGAAGGCTCCTTGCCTCAGTGTGAGGAGTATTCATAATAAGGTGGACGAATTAACTGCGCAGGCAGCAATTAATCAATATGATGTAATTGGCATCATGGCTTCATGGCCCCAGGGTGACCAGGGCTGGGAACTCAACATCCAGGGGTGTTCAACATTCAGGAAGAATAGCCAGGAACGAAAAGGAGGTGGGGTGGCGTTGCTGGTTAAAGAGGAAATTAATGCAATAGTAAGGAGGGACATTAGCTTGGATGATGTGGAATCGGTATGGGTGGAACTGCGGAATACCAAAGGGCAGAAAACGTTAGTGGGAGTTGTGTACAGACCACCAAACAGTAGTAGTCAGGTTGGGGACAGCATCAAACAAAAAATTAGGGATGCATGCAATAAAGGTACAGCAGTTATCATGGGCAACTTTAATCTACATATAGATTGGTAGCAATGCGGTGGAGGAGAATTTCCTGGAGTGTATTAGGGATGGTTTTCTAGACCAATATGTCGAGGAACCAACTAGAGAGCTGGCCATTCTAGACTGGGTGATGTGTAATGAGAAAGGATTAATTAGCATTCTTGTTGTGTGAGGCCCCTTGGGGAAGAGTGACCATAATATGGTAGAATTCCTTATTAAGATGGAGAGTGACTCAGTTAATTCAGAGACTAGGGTCCTGAACTTAAAGAAAGGTAACTTTGATGGTATGAGGCGTGAATTGGCTAGAATAGACTGGCAAATGATACTTAAAGGGTTGACGGTGGATAAGCAATGGCAGACATTTAAAGATCACATGGATGAACTTCAACAATTGTACATCCCTGTCTGGAGTTAAAATAAAACAGGGAAGGTGGCTCAACCGTGGCTAACAAGGGAAATTAAGGATAGTGTTAAATCCAAGGAAGAGGCACATAAATTGGCCAGAAAAAGCAGCAAACCTGAGGACTGGGAGAATTTTGTAATACAGCAGAGGAGGACAAAGGGTTTACTTAGGAGGGGGAAAATAGAGTATGAGAGGAAGCTTGCAGGGAACATAAAAACTGACTGCAAAAGCTTCTATAGATATGTGAAGAGAAAAAGATTAGTGAAAACAAACGTAGGTCCCGTGCAGTCAGAATCAGGTGAATTTATAATGGGGAACAAAGAAATGGCAGATCAGTTGAACAAATACTTTGGTTCTGTCTTCACGAAGGAAGACACAAATAGCCTTCCGGAAATACTAGGGGACCGAGGGTCTCGTGAGAAGGAGGAACTGAAGGATATCATTATTAAGCAGGAAATTGTGTTGGGGAAATTGATGGGATTGAAGGGCGATAAATCCCCGGGGCCTGATAGTCTGCATCCCAGAGTACTTAAGGAAGTGGCCCTAGAAATAGTGGATGCATTGGTGATCATTTTCCAACAGTCTATCGACTCTGGATCAGTTCCTATGAACTGGAGGGTAGCTAATGTAACAACCCTTTTTTAAAAAGGAGGGAGAGAAAAAACGGGTAATTATAGACCGGTTAGCCTGACATCAGTAGTGGGGAAAATGTTGGAATCAATTATTAAGGATGAAATAGCAGCGCATTTGGAAAGCAGTGACAGGATCGGTCTAAGTCAGCATGGATTTATGAAAGGGAAATCATGCTTGACAAATCTTCTGGAATTTTTTGAGGATGTAACTAGTAGAGTGGACAAGGGAGAACCAGTGGATGTGGTGTATTTGGACTTTCAAAAGGCTTTTGACAAGGTCCCGCACAAGAGATTGGTGTGCAAAATTAAAGCACATGGTATTGGGGGTAATATACTGACGTGGATAGAGAACTGGTTGGCAGACAGGAAGCAAAGAGTCGGAATAAAGGGTCCTTTTCAGAATGGCAGGCAGTGACTAGTGGGGTGCTGCAGGGCTCAGTGCTGGGACCCCAGCTCTTTACAATATACATTAATGATTTAGATGAAGGAATTGAGTGTAATATCTCCAAGTTTGCAGATGACACTAAACTGGGTGGCGGTGTGAGCTGCGAGGAGGATGCTATGAGGCTGCAGAGTGACTTGGATAGGTTAGGTGAGTGGGCAAATGCATGGCAGATGCAGTATAATGTGGATAAATGTGAGGTTATCCACTTTGGGGGCAAAAACACAAAGACAGAATATTATCTGAATGGCGGTAGATTAGGAAAAAGGGGAGGTGCAACGAGACCTGGGTGTCATGGTTCATCAGTCATTGAAAGTTGGCATACAGGTACAGCAGGCGGTGAAGAAGGCAAATGGTATGTTGGCCTTCATAGCGAGGGGATTTGAGTATAGGAGCAGGGAGGTCTTGCTGCAGTTGTACAGGGCCTTGGTGAGGCCCCACCTGGAATATTGTGTACAGTTTTGGTCTCCTAATCTGGGGAAGGACGTTCTTGCTATTGAGGGAGTGCAGCGAAGGTTCACCAGACTGATTCCCGGGATGGCAGGACTGACTTATGAGGAGAGACTGGATCGACTGGGCCTGTATTCACTGGAGTTTAGAAGAATGAGAGGAGATCTCATAGAAACTTATAAGATTCTGACGAGACTGGACAGGTTAGATGTGGGAAGAATGTTCCCGATGTTGGGGAAGTCCAGAACCAGGGGACACAGTCTAAGGATAAGGGTTAAGCCATTTAGGACCGAGATGAGGAGAAACTTCTTCACCCAGAGAGTTGTTAACCTGTGGAATTCCCTGCCGCAGAGAGTTGTTGATGCCAGTTCATTGGATACATTCAGGAGGGAGTTAGATGTGGCCCTTACAGCTAAAGGGATTAAGGGGTATGGAGAGAAAGCAGGAAAGGGGTACTGAGGGAATAATCAGCCGTGATCTTATTGAATGGGGGTGCAGGCTCGAAGGGCCGAATGGCCTACTCCTGCACCTATTTTCTATGATGTCCGACCCCACTCGATCAATAACTCACCCTGAAATCAGACCCCACTCGATCAATAACTCATCCCGATACCCGACTCCACTGATCAGTAACTCGCCCCGAAATCAATCAACTCGATCAGTAATTCACCCCGAAATCAATCAACTCGATCAATAACTCGCTCCAGGATCAATAACTCGCCCCGAGATCAATAACTGCCCCGTCAGCCTGTGCTGTAAAGGCAGGCATGGCTGTGTTAGCAGTTCAGAGCTGGGTGTGCGATGAGGCTGGCCTGCGTTAGAGGGGCAGCATTGTCCGGGGACCCCTCCCGTTCATCCCCCAGTGACCCCCCCCCCCCCGCTGCACAGGATAGGGCTCAGAGGGGAGGCAGTTCACAGTCGAATAGCTGATTGTAATGACTGAGGTGAAGTGCCGGTGGGCGAGCAGGCTGTCAGGAGGGGAGGGGAGGGGAGGGGAGGGGAGGGAGCGGAGTGCAGGCTGTTTCAGGAGGCTGGGGGCGAGGTACAGTTCTGCTGAGGGACCTCGGCCATTACCCCGGGGAGCAGATCATCAGGATCGAAGACTCAGAACGTTGTGGTCCACGGATCAGTCACCGAAACGCTCGGAACCCCCCCCCGTGCCTCATTCACCAAGTCAGCAAGCGGCAAAAGCCAAGGGCCCTTTGTCCCTAACCCCGAGGGGACAACGCGTACTGCAATAATTGCTGCTGCTGGGACTGTATCTGGACGTGTATACGGTGCTCGCAGTGTGTGCATACGGTGCTCGCAGTGTGTGCATACGGTGCTCGCAGTGTGTGTATACGGTGCTCGCAGTGTGTGTATACGGTGCTCGCAGTGTGTGTATACGGTGCTCGCAGTGTGTGTATACGGTGCTCGCAGTGTGTGTATACGGTGCTCGCAGTGTGTGCACACAGGGCTGCTCTGTGCCGAGTGTCTCCGCGCTTTCACAACACAAAATATTTTGTAAAAGCGGAATTGTGCTGGCGGGCTGTTGTTCGGGAAGACTGTTATAAAGGGGTTAAAGGCTGGGCTCGTGAGTTCAGCCCTCGCCCCCCGGGGGCACACGATCCGAAAACCGATTGGGTACGGTCCCTGGGCGTGGGTCGCTCTGGCTGGCTGCGTCGCTCCCCTCCCCTCTTCCTCCCCCTCTCCCTCCTCCCCCCCCGATCACCCTCCCCCCCCGATCCCCCTCCCCCCCCCGATCCCCCTCCCCCCCCCCCGATCCCCCTTTCCCCCCCGATCCCGATCCCCCTCCCCCCCGATCCCCCTCCCCCTCCCCTCTCCCCCCCCCGATCCCCCTCCCCCCCCCGATCCCCCTCCCCTCTTCCTCCCCCTCTCCCTCCTCCCCCCCTCTCCCTCCTCCCCCCCGATCACCCTCCCCCTCCCCCGATCCCCTCCCCTCCCCCGATCCCCATCCCCCCTCTCCGTCCCCTCCCCCGATCCCCCTCCACTCCCCCCCCCCCCCCGCTCTCTCCCCTCCCCCTCCCCTGCCCCCCACCCTCCTCTCCCCTCCCTCTCCCATGGGTTGTTCTGGCTGTCTCTCCCCTCCCCCTTCCCCCTCTCTCCCCTTCCCTCTCTCTCCCCTTCCCTCTCTCTCCCCTTCCCCCTCTCTCCCCTTCCCCCTCTCTCCCCTTCCCCCTCTCTCCCCTTCCCCCTCTCTCCCCTTCCCCCTCTCTCCCCTTCCCCCTCTCTCCCTCTCTTTCCCCCCCTCTCCCCTTCCCCTCTCTCCCTCTCTTTCCCCCCCCTCCCCCCCCTCTCCCGTGGGTTGTTCTGGTTGTCTCTCCCCTCCCCCTTCCCCCTCTCTCCCCTCCCCCACCCTCCTCTCCCCCCTCCCCCACCCTCCTCTCCCCTCCCCCTCCCTCTCCCCCCTCCCCCACCCTCTCCCCCCTCCCCCACCCTCCTCTCCCCTCCCCCTCCCTCTCCCATGGGTTGTTCTGGTTGTCTCTCCCCTCCCCCTTCCCCCTCTCTCCCCCTTCCCCCTCTCCCCCTCTCTCCCCTCTCCCCCTCTCTCCCCTCTCCCCCTCTCTCCCCTTCCCCCTCTCTCCCCTTCCCCCTCTCTCCCCTTCCCCCCCTCTCCCCTTCCCCCCCTCTCCCCTTCCCCCCCTCTCCCCTTCCCCCCCTCTCCCCTTCCCCCTCTCTCCCTCTCTTTCCCTCCCCTCCCCCTCACTCGGGTTGTTCTGGTTGTCTCTCCCCTCCCCCTCCCCCTTCCCCCACCCCCACCCCCCCCCCACCCTCCTCTCCCCTCCCCCTCCCTTTCCCATGGGTTGTTCTGGTTGTCTCTCCCCTCCCCCTTCCCCCTCTCTCCCCTCCCCTCCCCCTCCCGTGGGTTGCTCTGGCTGGCTGTCTCTCTCCCCGGCCGTATTGCTGGATGTGTCAGTGCGCTCGGGTAATTCAGCTCCCGGTGGGACTTGCCCAGGCCTTCACCATGTCAGTGATTCCGTCAATAATACCCGGAGTAACTTTCATCTTCAGCTTCTAAGAACATCAGAAACAGGAGCAGGAGTCGGCCATTCGGCCCCTCGAGCCTGCTCCGCCATTTAATACGACCATGGCTGATCCGATCATGGACTCAGCTCCACTTCCCCCCCTCCCTTATCCCCTTAACGTTTAAGAAACTGTCTATTTCTCTCTCAAATATATTCACTGTCCCGGCCTCCACAGCTCTCTGGGGCAGAGAATTCCACAGATTTACAACCCTCTGAGAGAAGAAATTCCTCCTCATCTCAGTTTTAAATGGGCGGCCCCTTATTCTAAGACCATGCCCCCTAGTTCTAGTCTCCCCCATCAGTGGGAACATCCTCTCTGCATCCACCTTGTCGAGCCCCCCTCATAATCTGATACGTTTCGATAAGATCACCTCTCATTCTTCTGAACTCCAATGAGTAGAGGCCCAACCTCCTCAACCTTTCCTCATAAGTCAACCCCCTCATCCCCGGAATCAACCGAGTGAACCTTCTCTGAACTGCCTCCAAAGCAAATATATCCTTTCGTAAATACGGAGACCAAAACTGCACGCAGTACTCCAGGTGTGACCTTCTCTCCCTATAATTGGAGCTTGAGTTGGACTGTTGTATCAGTGGTGTCTGTGTGCGGTGAGCCTGGGGCAGGTCTGTTGGTGCAATTAACATGGGCAGAGTCACACCCCCTCCCCACTCTCCCCACCGTGCATGTCACACCTCGCGCACCTCGTCGCAGGAGCTTGTGCAAAGTGGGAAGATTAAACAATCGCAGTTACACAGGGTCAGAAAGCGGGTGTCGGACTCCGAACAGTAGACACTGCCTCCAGCTGTGCTACAATAGGAGGGAGCAGGGGGGTGCTCAGGGCCTGCGGGGGGAGGGGATGCAGGACGGCAGGGTAACGATTACCACAACCTCTAACTCAGAGAACGGGGTGAGCACCAAGTGTACCAGCTAGGAATGACTTGTATGTTGCCGGGGTAACGTTTGTATAGGTGGGCAGCTAAATTCATGGCTTAAAGTGCAGCAAATAAACGGGTGTTGGCTATGTTTCTGCGGGTGCCAGCTCCCTCGGTGAAGGGGGCAGGGGTCTGCGGTTGGAGAGCTGGGGACGGGTGTAGTTGTGTGGAGGGTTGAAGGGTTAAACCCCCCCCCCCCTCGGCCCGGACTCTGATGCCGGGGGCAAGGCGGTGGGTTTGGGGTTGTGGTTGAGGCTGTCTGATCCTCCTCCTCCTCCTCAATCGGGTTTTACTGCAGCTTGTGTAAGGCCTTGTCTCTTTTTTGTTCTAAATTTGAACTTTGATTATTTTTTTTGAGGATGCCCCATGAGGGAGAGATCAGAGAGCGATCAGAGGGCTCAAGGTGAGAATGCAATACTGTTTGTGTAAAATCACTGGCTCCTATCGCTTCTTCCGAATATCCAGACTGTAAGGCTTTCTGTGAGGGGAACACCAACAAGTCCAAGGCCTCTCTGTGCTGGGTAATGGCCTGTCGTGGCAGGGCGAGGCCTGACTCGCACTCAAACCACATCCTGGAGTCACCTCCGGACGTCCAGCATCTTACTGGGGTACCCGTGGCCATTCTCCATCCCTGAACCCAGGCAGTGAATGCCAGCTGACTATTGGACTATGGAGGGCCTCACGGTCCAGGCTGCTCCCTCAGTATCCTAAGCCCCGGCTCCAGGGTATGGGAGACTATTTGTGAGGCCGATGTGTGTGGCGCAGTCCCACTCTGGTGATCCCAGTATCCTGCTGGTCCTGATTTGTCGCTCGTCCCTCAGTGCGGGTTTGAGGCAGAGCCTCCCGTGACCCCGCGGTTTGAGGCGGAGCCTCCCGTGACCCCGCGGTTTGAGGCGGAGCCTCCCGTGACCCCGCGGTTTGAGGCAGAGCCTCCCGTGACCCCGCGGTTTGAGGCGGAGCCTCCCGTGACCCCGCGGTTTGAGGCGGAGCCTCCCGTGACCCCGCGGTTTGAGGCAGAGCCTCCCGTGACCCCGCGGTTTGAGGCGGAGCCTCCCGTGACCCCGCGGTTTGAGGCGGAGCCTCCCGTGACCCCGCGGTTTGAGGCGGAGCCTCCCGTGACCCCGCGGTTTGAGGCGGAGCCTCCCGTGACCCCGCGGTTTGAGGCGGAGCCTCCCGTGACCCGCGGTTTGAGGCGGAGCCTCCGTGTGACCCCGCGGTTTGAGGCGGAGCC